>NW_022987936.1:0-35000 GCF_902827165.1 Trematomus bernacchii
GTATTAGACTCCTGGGTGGGACTCCTGGTGCTGGACTCCTGGTTCTAGACTCCTGGTTCTAGACTCCTGGTACGAGACTCCTGGTACTAGACTCTTAGTACTAGACTCCTGGTACTAGACTCCTGGTACTAGACTCCTGGTACTAGACTCCTGGTACTAGATTCCTGGTTCTAGACTCCTGGTGCTAGACTCCTGGTACTAGACTCCTGGTACTAGACTCCTGGTACTAGACTCCTGGTTCTAGACTCCTGGTACTAGACTCTTGGTACTAGACTCCTGGTACTAGACTCCTGGTACTAGACTCCTGGTACTAGATTCCTGGTGCTAGACTCCTGGTGCTAGACTCCTGGTTCTAGACTCCTGGTGCTAGACTCCTGGTGCTAGACTCCTGGTACTAGACTCCTGGTTCTAGACTCCTGGTACTAGACTCCTGGTGCTAGACTCCTGGTGCTGGACTCCTGGTGCTGGACTCCTGGTGCTGGACTCCTGGTGCTGGACTCCTGGTTCTAGACTCCTGGTTCTAGACTCCTGGTACTAGACTCTTAGTACTAGACTCCTGGTACTATACTCCTGGTACTAGACTCCTGGTACTAGATTCCTGGTACTAGATTCCTGGTTCTAGACTCCTGGTGCTAGACTCCTGGTACTAGACTCCTGGTACTAGACTCCTGGTTCTAGACTCCTGGTACTAGACTCCTGGTGCTAGACTCCTGGTACTAGACTCTTAGTACTAGACTGCTGGTACTAGACTCCTGGTACTAGACTCCTAGTACTAGACTCCTGGTACTAGACTCCTGGTGCTAGACTCCTGGTGCTAGACTCCTGGTGCTAGACTCCTGGTGCTAGACTCCTGGTGCTAGACTCCTGGTGCTAGACTCCTGGTGCTAAACTCCTGGTGCTAGACTCCTGGTGCTAGACTCCTGGTGCTAGACTCCTGGTGCTAGACTCCTGGTGCTAGACTCCTGGTACTAGAATCCTGGTACTAGACTCCTGGTGCTAGATTCCTGGTGCTAGACTCCTGGTGCTAGACTCCTGGTGCTAGACTCCTGGTGCTAGACTCCTGGTTCTAGACTCCTGGTACTAGACTCTTAGTACTAGACTCCTGGTGCTAGACTCCTGGTGCTAGACTCCTAGTATTAGACTCCTGGTACTGGACTCCTGGTGCTGGACTCCTGGTTCTAGACTCCTGGTACTAGACTCTTAGTACTAGACTCCTGGTACTAGACTCCTGGTACTAGACCTCCTGGTACTAGACCCTGGTACTAGACTCCTGGTGCTAGACTCCTGGTACTAGATTCCTGGTGCTAGAACTCCTGGGTGCTAGAACTCCTGGTACTAGACTCCTGGTACTAGACTCCTGGTTCTAGACTCCAGGTGCTAGACTCCTGGTGCTAGACTCCTGGTACTAGACTCCTGGTACTAGACTCCTGGTACTAGATTCCTGGTACTAGATTCCTGGTTCTAGACTCCTGGTACTAGACTCCTGGTACTAGATTCCTGGTGCTAGACTCCTGGTGCTAGACTCCTGGTGCTAGACTCCTGGTTCTAGACTCCTGGTTCTAGACTCCTGGTGCTAGACTCCTGGTGCTAGACTCCTGGTGCTAGACTCCTAGTATTAGACTCCTGGTGCTGGACTCCTGGTTCTAGACTCCTGGTTCTAGACTCCTGGTTCTAGACTCCTGGTACTAGACTCCTGGTACTAGACTCTTAGTACTAGACTCCTGGTACTATACTCCTGGTACTAGACTCCTGGTACTAGATTCCTGGTTCTAGACTCCTGGTGCTAGACTCCTGGTACTAGACTCCTGGTACTAGACTCCTGGTACTAGACTCCTGGTACTAGACTCCTGGTTCTAGACTCCTGGTACTAGACTCCTGGTACTAGACTCTTGGTACTAGACTCCTGGTACTAGACTCCTGGTACTAGACTCCTGGTACTAGATTCCTGGTTCTAGATTCCTGGTGCTAGACTCCTGGTGCTAGACTCCTGGTGCTAGACTCCTGGTGCTAGACTCCTGGTGCTAGACTCCTGGTGCTAGACTCCTGGTGCTAGACTCCTGGTGCTAGACTCCTGGTGCTAGACTCCTGGTGCTAGACTCCTGGTACTAGACTCCTGGTACTAGACTCCTGGTGCTAGACTCCTGGTACTAGACTCCTGGTACTAGACTCCTGGTACTAGACTCTTGGTACTAGATTCCTGGTTCTAGACTCCTGGTGCTAGACTCCTGGTACTAGACTCCTGGTACTAGACTCCTGGTACTAGATTCCTGGTTCTAGACTCCTGGTGCTAGACTCCTGGTGCTAGACTCCTGGTGCTAGACTCCTGGTGCTAGACTCCTGGTACTAGACTCCTGGTACTAGACTCCTGGTACTAGATTCCTGGTTCTAGACTCCTGGTGCTAGACTCCTGGTACTAGACTCCTGGTACTAGACTCCTGGTACTAGATTCCTGGTTCTAGACTCCTGGTACTAGACTCCTGGTACTAGACTCCTGGTACTAGACTCCTGGTACTAGACTCCTGGTTCTAGACTCCTGGTGCTAGACTCCTGGTGCTAGACTCCTGGTGCTAGACTCCTGGTGCTAGACTCCTGGTACTAGACTCCTGGTACTAGACTCCTGGTTCTAGACACCTGGTACTAGACTCCTGGTTCTAGGATGGGTTAAATGCAGAGGCCAAATTTCTCTGTGTGCTCTGCATGTGAGAACATTAGAGAGGGTTTCATCCCTCCCATTCTTCTTCTTCAATACACATTAATACATCCTCACAGTCATTTATACTTGGGTGTGTGTGTGTGTGTGTGTGTGTGTGTGTGTGTGGGATAAGTATGTGAGTGTGTGTGAGTGTGTGGGATGAGTGAGAGTGAGAGTGTGTGTGTGTGTGTGTGTGTGTGTGTGTGTGTGTGTGTGTGTGTGTGTGTTTGTGTGATAAGTATGTGAGTGTGTGTGAGTGTGTGGGATGAGTGAGAGTGAGAGTGTGTGTGTGTGTGTGTGTGAGTGTGTGTGTGTGTGTGAGTGTGTGGGATGAGTTTGAGTGAGAGTGTGTGTGTGTGTGTGTGTGTGTGTGTGTGTGTGTGTGTGTGTGTGGGATGAGTGTGTGTGTGTGTTACCTGCTCTTGTATTTGTTCAGAGCCTCCAGCAGGTGCTGCCCCCTCTCTGCAGGAGGAGTGTTGGACAGCTGCAGAAAGACGGGTTATTAACTCTTAGTTCTGGAGGTTCTGGTAGGGTCTGGTGGTTCTGTTAGGGTCTGGTTAGTTTTGTTAGGGTCTGGTTAGTTCTGGTGGCTCTGGTGGTTATGTTAGGGTCTGGTGGTTCTGTTAGGGTCTGGTTAGTTATGTTAGGGTCTGGTTAGTTCTGGTGGGTCTGCTAGGGTCTGGCGGTTCTGTTAGGGTCTGGCGTTTCTGTTAGGGTCTGGTTAGTTCTGGCGGTTCTGTTAGGGTCTGGTTCGTTCTGTTAGGGTCTGGTTCGTTCTGGTGGTTCTGTTAGGGTCTGGTTAGTTATGTTAGGGTCTGGTTCGTTCTGTTAGGGTCTGGTTCGTTCTGTTAGGGTCTAGTTAGTTCTGGTGGGTCTGCTAGGGTCTGGTGGTTCTGGTAGGGTCTGGTGGTTCTGTTAGGGTCTGGTTAGTTATGGTGGTCTGTTAGGGTCTGGTGGTTCTGTTAGGGTCTGGTGGTTCTGTTGGTTCTGTTAGGGTCTGGTTAGTTATGGTGGTCTGTTAGGGTCTGGTGGTTCTGGTTAGTTCTGGTTAGTTCTGGTGGTTCTGGTGGTCTGTTAGTTCTGTTAGGGTCTGGTGTTCTGTTAGTGTCTGGTGGTTCTGGTTAGTTCTGTTAGGGTCTGGTGGTTCTGTTAGGGTCTGGTTAGTTCTGGTGGTCTGTTAGGGTCTGGTGGTTCTGGTTAGTTCTGTTAGGGTCTGGTGGTTCTGTTAGGGTCTGGTTAGTTCTGGTGGTCTGTTAGGGTCTGGTGGTTCTGGTTAGTTCTGGTGGTTTTGGTGGTTCTGTTAGGGTCTGGTTAGTTATGGTGGTCTGTTAGGGCAGTGGTTCCCAAACCTTTTGTGCCCAAGGCACACCAAAGGACAAGTAAAAATCTCAAGGCACACCTATTGTGCAAAATAGCCCTTATAACACGTGTTATCACTCATATCATGTAAAATATCTGTAAATGTGCATAATTATTTACTAATGCCAAATAAAATGTGACAAAGACAACTATATTACTCATGAAATATTTATTAATGAAATATTTCAGAAATTAATTTGAAACTTTATCAAATTAGGCTTCATCAAAGCAGCAACACACTCATTTAAACCAGACAGGTCACAACATTAAAAATTGTGGAGGATCAGGCTTTGGTGGTCGGCTCCCATCTCGGCGCACAGCTGGGAGAAGAGGCGAGATTTCAGGGGCCTTGATTTGATGTAATTCACCATCTGCACAGCCTGATTCAGCACCTCAGTCAACTCCGGGGGCATGGGGGGCAACTAATGCCTCTCTATGCAAAATGCAGTGGTTTGTCACGATATGTGGGTTTTGTGCTCTCACCTTAGCAATACATCCTTTCACTCTCCCCGTCATGCTTGCTGCACCATCTGTGCAAAGACTGACGCACATATTCCAGGTCAGACTGTTCTCTTTTAAATAGTTATTAGTTACCCTGAATATTTCTTCTCCCGTAGTATGGCTTTCCATTTCTTTGCAGAAGAAAAACGTCTCTTTGATAGAGTCAGCATTAGGGATGCCAGCGATTATTTGATTTTTCGAATATTCGTTACAGTCTCCATAATCGAAAATTATTTTTAAAATTCGATTTTATTTATATATATTTTTATTATTATTTATGTTTTTCTTTTCTTTTTTCTGGCTTAGTTTCAACCAAAATATGAACTAATGCTAATAGTAATAGTATTAATAATTGTAAATGGCCATTGGTCACACCACCAGTTTGTTTTACTGTAAACTTGGAGGAAGAGTGCAGACTGCTGCTGCCTGCTGCAGCCTGCTACACACCGACCCCCCTCTCTCCGTCACACGTGCAATTGGCGATATACAGAACAGTGAGAACAACACAACTAAAGATGAACAAAGCGCCACGTTCAAAGAAGAGAAGTGACAAGTGCAAATGAAGTAAAATGCAAGCTCTGCGAAAATTGCTCTGCGGATTGCTTTTCAACGGGACATTAAGAACTGTAACGTGTTAATTCTCACTGAGACTTGGCTCAACCCCGCTATCCCGGACTCCGCTATTGTCCCTGACGGATTCTCTATTTTTCGTCAGGACCGGACTGCTAACTCGGGGAAAAGTAAGGGAGGCGGTGTGTGTGTAATGACTAACAACAACTGGTGCTCAGATGTGAAGATTATTTCATCGGACTGTTCCGCACAGCTAGAGCACCTCATGATCTCATGTCGGGCCTTCCATCTGCCGAGGGAATTCTCATCTGTTGTGATAACAGCAGTGTATATCCCCCCGCAGCCGCTCGCCGACAACAACACGGCACTCGATCAGCTGTTTGGGTTTATTGATAAAACCGAGACTTCACGGCCAGATGCGGCGTTCGTTGTGGCCGGAGATTTCAACACCGCCAACATGAAGAAGGTTTTGCCAAAATATTACCAACACATCAACTTCCCGACGCGCGGGGGAAACATACTGGACCATGTTTATTCCCCTTTCCGGAATGGATATAAGGCTCTCCCTCGCCCTCCCTTCGGCAAATCAGACCATATCTCACTACTGTTGTTGCCTGCGTACAAGCAGAAACTTAAAAGGGACAGACGATAACAAGGACAGTACAACGATGGAGCGAGGAGTCAGATTCAGCACTGCAGGATTGCTTTGCATCTACGGATTGGAGTGTGTTTGAGGACAATAACATCAACACACACACGGACACTGTCATCTGCTACATTGGGAAATGCATCGATGACGTGGTACCGAAGGTTTCTGTACGGACATTCCCAAATCAAAAGCCCTGGGTAAACGGTGAGGTGCGCGGCAAACTGAAAGCGCGCACTCTCGCGCACACAGCGGGAGATTTGGAGGAGTACAGGAAGTCTAGGTATGATCTCCGGAGAGCAATTCAAAATGCAAAGAGACAGTACAAAGAGAAGGTGGAATCTGACTTCAAAGGCTGTAACACTAGGAATATGTGGGCGGGACTAAGGACAATGACTGACTACAAAGGAGCAGCGGGGGGTGCTGCGGGAGTGTCTGCGTGCGCATCTCTCCCAGATGAGCTAAACAGTTTTTTTGCACGCTTTGAGAGCAGCCAGGCTGTGGAGGTACAGAGGGACCAGGAGCTACACTGCCCTTTTGTTTTAAACAGGGCAGATGTGTGTAAATCCTTTAAAAGGGTTAACCCACACAAGGCTCCTGGACCAGATGGCATCCCTGGCCGTGTTCTCAGGGTGTGTGCAGTTCAGCTGGCAGAGGTGTTCACAGACATCTTCAACAGGTCCCTGCTGCAGTCTGTAGTCCCCACATGTCTTAAACACTCCACCATCATTCCTGTCCCCAAAAAGACAATCATCACCTGCCTCAACGACTACCGCCCAGTAGCACTCACCTCCATCATAATGAAGTGCTTTGAGCGGTTAGTCAAATCATTCATCACCTCCTCCCTCCCTGAATCTCTGGACCCCCTGCAGTTTGCCTACAGAGCAAACAGGTCCACAGACGACGCCATAGCCCTCACCCTCCACACTGCCCTCTCACACCTGGACCCGAAGAACAGGAACACATATGTGAGAATGCTGTTCATTGACTACAGTTCAGCATTCAATACCATTGTGCCCTCCAAGCTGGCCATCAAGCTCAGAGACCTCGGGCTCAACAGCGCCCTCTGTGACTGGATCCTGAAACTTCCTGACGGGCAGACCCCAGGCAGTGCGGGTGGGAAACATCACATCCTCCACCCTGATTCTCAACACCGGTGCCCCTCAAGGCTGCGTGCTCAGCCCTCTCCTCTACTCCCTGTTCACCCACGACTGCGTGGCCACACACAGCTCCAACACCATCGTGAAGTTTGCTGATGACACGACCGTCATCGGCCAGATCACAGACGATGACGAGACGGCGTACAGAGAGGAGGTCGAAAACCTGACATCTTGGTGCCAGGAGAACAACCTCCATCTCAACATCAGCAAACAAAGGAGCTGATTGTGGACTACAGGAAGCAGCAGGGAGAGGGACACGCCCCCATCGCCATCAATGGGACTACGGTGGAGAGAGTCAAAAGCTTCAGGTTCCTTGGGGTCCACATCACTGAGGACCTGACATGGTCTCTTCACACCACCACCATCACCAAGAAAGCTCGACAGCGGCTCTTCTTCCTCCGCAGGTTGAGGAGGTTCAAAATGGATTCCAGGATACTCTGCAACTTCTACAGGTGCACGATAGAGAGTATCCTCACTGGCAGCATGACGGCCTGGTACGGCAGCTGCACCGACCTCGATCGTAAGGCTTTACAGAGGGTGGTGAAAACTGCACAGCACATCACCAGGACGGAGCTGCCATCCATGGAGGACCTTTACTCCCAGCGGCTCAGGAAGAAATCACTACGGATTATCAAAGACCCCCCATCACCCCAGCCACAAACTGTTCTTTCTGTTGCCGTCTGGCAGACGTTACCGCAGCATCCTGGCAAGGACAAGAAGATTCGGAGACAGTTTCTTCCCGCGGGCAGTGAGACTGTTAAACAATTGAACTGTTGAAACAACTTCAAACATTCAACTGCTACTCAGTAGTATGTATCTAATACCTAATATATATATATCATTCCAATAACTTGTATATAGACTCATGCTGCACTATTCCACATCATCACTTTATTTCATTTTTATAACTATTATTATTTTTGTATTGCTCTTGCTCTTATTGTTATTATGTTATGTTATTATGTTGCATTGTTGGAGAAGCCTGTGACATAAGATTTTCAACTGCATAATTACTCTGTAGCTATGTCAGATTGACAATAAAGAACCTTGAACCTTGAACCTTGAATACTTTTTTTTTCTCTCCCGCGGGGGGGGGGGGGGGGAGGGGGGGGGGTGAGGGGGGGGGGGGTGCGGCGAATAATCGAGTAATATTCGCCAGGGCTGTCCGATTTTCGAATTTGAAAATCAGTTTCTGGCATCCCTAGTCAGCATCAACATATCTGACGTTTGCCAGAAGTTGGGCAGCCCCACTTATGTCAGTAAGTTCGTCTATTTGTAGGGACAATCTGCCGCTCGCCTGCAGTGCCATAAGACAGGTAACTTTCATGATACTGTCTGCTGACAGTTTGTTTCCTCTTTTCTTTCGGTGGTGGGTTGTCGGCAGTCTCTGGTGGTTGGTGGTTTGCTCCGCACAAGAAAGCGCTCCATTTTCCCTCTTGCGTGTTTCTCTGTTTTAATGTTGTCCTTCAGCCTTCGATGTGTCACGGTCTTATAATTCCCACCTGCAACTGCGTTAACAGCGAAATATGGGGTTCTGTGAGGATTTTTTTTAAAAGAATAGTTTTTAGGTATAGAGTTTGCCTCTGTATTATGAAATGAGTGCATACAAAGTACTGATATAGTAAATTAAAAAATAATTATTTTTGTGTAGTTGTATATTGCAATAATAACGTATGGTTGTCACAAAATCCTACGGCACACCCGGACTTGCCTCACGGCACACCAGTGTGCCGCGGCACACCGTTTGGGAACCACTGTGTTAGGGTATGGTGGTCTGTTAGGGTATGGTGGGTCTGTTAGGGTATGGTGGGTCTGTTAGGGTATGGTGGGTCTGTTAGGGTATGGTGGGTCTGTTAGGGTATGGTGGGTCTGTTAGGGTATGGTGGGTCTGTTAGGGTATGGTGGGTCTGTTAGGGTATGGTGGGTCTGTTAGGGTAGGGTGGGTCTGTTAGGGTATGGTGGGTCTGTTTTGGGTATGGGTGGGTCTGTTAGGGTATGGTGGGTCTGTTAGGGTAGGGTGGGTCTGTTAGGGTATGGTGGGTCTGTTAGGGTATGGTGGGTCTGTTAGGGTATGGTGGGTCTGTTAGGGTATGGTGGGTCTGTTAGGGTATGGTGGGGTCTGTTAGGGTATGGTGGGTCTGTTAGGGTATGGTGGGTCTGTTAGGGTATGGTGGGTCTGTTAGGGTGGTGGGTCTGTTAGGTTATGGTTGGGTTCTGTTAGGGTATGGTGGTCTGTTAGGGTATGTGGTCTGTTAGGGTATGGTGGTCTGTTAGGGTATGGTGGTCTGTTAGGGTATATGGTGGTCTGTTAGGGTATGGTGGTCTGTTAGGGTATGGTGGTCTGTTAGGGTATGGTGTCTGTTAGGGTATGGTGGTCTGTTAGGGTATGGTGGTCTGTTAGGGTATGGTGGTCTGTTAGGGTATGGTGGTCTGTTAGGGTATGGTGGTCTGTTAGGGTATGGTGGTCTGTTAGGGTATGGTGGTCTGTTAGGGTATGGTGGTCTGTTAGGGTATGGTGGTCTGTTAGGGTATGGTGGTCTGTTAGGGTATGGTGGTCTGTTAGGGTATGGTGGTCTGTTAGGGTATGGTGGTCTGTTAGGGTATGGTGGTCTGTTAGGGTATGGTGGTCTGTTAGGGTATGGTGGTCTGTTAGGGTATGGTGGTCTGTTAGGGTATGGTGGTTCTGGTGGTTCTGTTCTACCTTGCCCAGCTGCAGGTGATCCCAGTGCTGGTTGATGAAGACCAGGATCTCTTCCAGCTCAAAGTACTTCTTCTTGCTGCTGAGAGACAGGTTGTAGAGGACCAGCTGGACCAGGTCCACCCAGCGGAGGGGGAGGCGCCGCACACACTCTGAGCCCCGCCCACACACTGCACACAGGAACAGGTAGAACCTACACACACACACACACACACACTTTTGATCACTATTGATATAAATAAGTAGACGGATGAATGTTCAATCGGGTCACTTAGCAGAGCTCAGGTGTTTAGCAGTCTATGACAGCAGCTCTCAGGTGGACCAGCACCTGGCTGCAGGTGACCTGTCAGACTGTCATCAGTGACATCATACAGAAATACTCTGTAACAACAAGTAGTCAGATTAGCTTCTGTTGCTATGCTAACACCACCATCTGATACCAGAACCAGAACCACATTAATACACCTGTCTCCCCCTCACCTGTCTCCCCTCACATTTCCCCCATCTCACCTGTCTCCAAACAACATGTCCTCCTGTAGACACTGGGTACAGGCCTCATGGAACCACTGCTGACACCTGAAGCACTGCAGCATCCTCAGGGACCACCTGGGGGGGGACAGGTGAGACAGGTGAGAGGGAGACAGGTGAGAGGGAGACAAGTGAGAGGGAGACAGGTGAGAGGTGTTCAGGTGAGAGGTGTTCAGGTGAGAGGGAGACAGGTGTTCAGGTGAGAGGTGTTCAGGTGAGAGGTGTTCAGGTGAGAGGTGTTCAGGTGAGAGGTGACAGGTGTTCAGGTGAGAGGTGACAGGTGTTCAGGTGAGAGGTGTTCAGGTGAGAGGTGACAGGTGTTCAGGTGAGAGGTGTTCAGGTGAGAGGTGTTCAGGTGAGAGGTGTTCAGGTGACAGGTGTTCAGGTGAGAGGTGTTCAGGTGTTCAGGTGAGAGGTGACAGGTGTTCAGGTGAGAGGTGACAGGTGTTCAGGTGAGAGGTGACAGGTGTTCAGGTGAGAGGTGACAGGTGTTCAGGTGAGAGGTGACAGGTGTTCAGGTGACAGGTGAGAGGTGACAGGTGTTCAGGTGAGAGGTGACAGGTGTTCAGGTGAGAGGTGACAGGTGTTCAGGTGAGAGGTGACAGGTGTTCAGGTGAGAGGTGACAGTGTTTCAGGTGAGAGGTGACAGGTGTTCAGGTGAGAGGTGAGAGGTGACAGGTGTTCAGGTGAGAGGTGACAGGTGTTCAGGTGAGAGGTGACAGGTGTTCAGGTGAGAGGTGAGAGGTGACAGGTGTTCAGGTGAGAGGTGACAGGTGTTCAGGTGAGAGGGTGACAGGTGTTCAGGTGAGAGGTGACAGGTGTTCAGGTGAGAGGTGTTGAGGTGTTGAGGTGAGAGGTGTTCAGGTGACAGGTGTTCAGGTGACAGGTGACAGGTGTTCAGGTGAGAGGTGACAGGTGTTCAGGTGAGAGGTGACAGGTGTTCAGGTGAGAGGTGACAGGTGTTCAGGTGAGAGGTGACAGGTGTTCAGGTGAGAGGTGTTGAGGTGTTCAGGTGAGAGGTGTTCAGGTGAGAGGTGACAGGTGTTCAGGTGAGAGGTGACAGGTGTTCAGGTGAGAGGTGACAGGTGTTCAGGTGAGAGGTGACAGGTGTTCAGGTGACAGGTGACAGGTGTTCAGGTGAGAGGTGTTCAGGTGAGAGGTGTTCAGGTGAGAGGTGTTCAGGTGAGAGGTGACAGGTGTTCAGGTGAGAGGTGACAGGTGTTCAGGTGAGAGGTGACAGGTGTTCAGGTGAGAGGTGACAGGTGTTCAGGTGACAGGTGAGAGGTGACAGGTGTTCAGGTGAGAGGTGACAGGTGTTCAGGTGAGAGGTGTTCAGGTGAGAGGTCTTCAGGTGAGAGGTGTTCAGGTGAGAGGTGACAGGTGTTCAGGTGAGAGGTGTTCAGGTGAGAGGGAGACAGGTGAGAGGTGAGAGGTGACAGGTGACAGGTGTTCAGGTGAGAGGTGACAGGTGTTCAGGTGAGAGGTGACAGGTGTTCAGGTGAGAGGTGACAGGTGTTCAGGTGAGAGGTGACAGGTGAGAGGTGAGAGGTGACAGGTGTTCAGGTGAGAGGTGTTCAGGTGAGAGGTGAGAGGTGACAGGTGTTCAGGTGAGAGGTGACAGGTGAGAGGTGAGAGGTGACAGGTGTTCAGGTGAGAGGTGACAGGTGAGAGGTGACAGGTGAGAGGTGAGAGGTGACAGGTGTTCAGGTGAGAGGTGTTCAGGTGAGAGGTGACAGGTGAGAGGTGACAGGTGTTCAGGTGAGAGGTGACAGGTGAGAGGTGAGAGGTGACAGGTGTTCAGGTGAGAGGTGACAGGTGAGAGGTGACAGGTGAGAGGTGAGAGGTGACAGGTGTTCAGGTGAGAGGTGAGAGGTGAGAGGTGACAGGTGTTCAGGTGAGAGGTGACAGGTGTTCAGGTGAGAGGTGACAGGTGTTCAGGTGAGAGGTGACAGGTGTTCAGGTGAGAGGTGACAGGTGAGAGGTGTTCAGGTGAGAGGTGACAGGTGACAGGTGTTCAGGTGAGAGGTGAGAGGTGAGAGGTGACAGGTGTTCAGGTGAGAGGTGACAGGTGTTCAGGTGAGAGGTGTTCAGGTGAGAGGTGACAGGTGAGAGGTGACAGGTGTTAGAGGTGACAGGTGTTCAGGTGAGAGGTGACAGGTGTTCAGGTGACAGGTGTTCAGGTGAGAGGTGACAGGTGTTCAGGTGACAGGTGTTCAGGTGAGAGGTGACAGGTGTTCAGGTGACAGGTGTTCAGGTGAGAGGTGTTCAGGTGAGAGGTGACAGGTGAGAGGTGAGAGGTGACAGGTGTTCAGGTGAGAGGTGAGAGGTGAGAGGTGACAGGTGTTCAGGTGAGAGGTGACAGGTGTTCAGGTGAGAGGTGACAGGTGAGAGGTGAGAGGTGACAGGTGTTCAGGTGACAGGTGTTCAGGTGAGAGGTGACAGGTGAGAGGTGAGAGGTGACAGGTGTTCAGGTGAGAGGTGACAGGTGACAGGTGAGAGGTGAGAGGTGACAGGTGAGAGGTGAGAGGTGACAGGTGACAGGTGAGAGGTGAGAGGTGACAGGTGTTCAGGTGAGAGGTGACAGGTGTTCAGGTGAGAGGTGACAGGTGTTCAGGTGAGAGGTGACAGGTGTTCAGGTGAGAGGTGACAGGTGTTCAGGTGAGAGGTGACAGGTGTTCAGGTGAGAGGTGACAGGTGTTCAGGTGAGAGGTGACAGGTGTTCAGGTGAGAGGTGACAGGTGTTCAGGTGAGAGGTGTACTTACTCTCCAGGGCCCCCACAGTAACAGTAGACCTGCTGCTGGTTGGTTCGGTGCTGAGAGTCCCAGTCCAGAGAGTCCAGAGAATAAAGAAGCACCTGCTTCATGATCACAAGAGACCGAGCCAGAGGGCCTTTCTTCAGAGCGCCTCCTTTCTGAGGGGAGACAGGTGAGAGAGAGACAGGTGAGAGAGAGACAGGTGAGAGAGAGACAGGTGAGAGACAGACAGGTGAGAGAGAGACAGGTGAGAGACAGACAGGTGAGAGAGAGACAGGTGAGAGAGAGACAGGTGAGAGAGAGACAGGTGAGAGAGAGACAGGTGAGAGACAGACAGGTGAGAGAGAGACAGGTGAGAGAGAGACAGGTGAGAGAGAGACAGGTGAGAGAGAGACAGGTGAGAGAGAGACAGGTGAGAGACGGACAGGTGAGAGACGGACAGGGGTGAGAGAGAGACAGGGGTGAGAGAGAGACAGGTGAGAGACGGACAGGTGAGAGAGAGACAGGGGAGAGAGAGACAGGTGAGAGACGGACAGGTGAGAGAGAGACAGGTGAGAGACGGACAGGTGAGAGAGAGACAGGTGAGAGACGGACAGGTGAGAGACAGACAGGTGAGAGACGGACAGGTGAGAGAGAGACAGGTGAGAGACGGACAAGTGAGAGACAGACAGGTGAGAGACAGGTGAGAGACGGACAGGTGAGAGAGAGACAGGTGAGAGAGAGACAGGTGAGAGACGGACAGGGGAGAGAGAGACAGGGGTGAGAGAGAGACAGGGGTGAGAGAGAGACAGGTGAGAGACGGACAGGTGAGAGACGGACAGGTGAGAGAGAGACAGGGGAGAGAGAGACAGGTGAGAGAGAGACAGGTGAGAGACAGACAGGTGAGAGAGAGACAGGTGAGAGACAGACAGGTGAGAGACAGACAGGTGAGAGACAGACAGGTGAGAGAGAGACAGGTGAGAGACGGACAAGTGAGAGACAGACAGGTGAGAGACAGGTGAGAGACGGACAGGTGAGAGAGAGACAGGTGAGAGACGGACAGGTGAGAGACAGACAGGTGAGAGACAGACAGGTGAGAGAGAGACAGGTGAGTCTGTGTGTGTGTGTGTGTGTGTGTGTGTGTGTGTGTGTGTGTGTGTGTGTGTGTGTGTGTGTGTGTGTGTGTGTGTGTGTGTGTGTGTGTGTGTGTGTGTGTGTGTGTGTGTACCCGGACAGCCAGCGCAAACACACAGCGTCTACAGAACCAGGGGGGGGGGCTGCTGTCTCCCACAGGAGGGACATGGCACTGCTGGTGGAAACCTGCAGAGAGACAGACAGGTAACAGACAGACAGGTGAGAGACAGACAGGTGAGAGACAGACAGGTGAGAGACCGACAGGTGAGAGACCGACAGGTGAGAGACAGACAGGTGAGAGACAGACAGGTGAGAGACAGACAGGTGAGAGACAGACAGGTGAGAGACCGACAGGTGAGAGACAGATAGGTGAGAGACCGACAGGTGAGAGACAGACAGGTGAGAGACAGACAGGTGAGAGACAGACAGGTGAGAGACAGACAGGTGAGAGACAGACAGGTGAGAGACCGACAGGTGAGAGACAGATAGGTGAGAGACAGACAGGTGAGAGACAGACAGGTGAGAGACAGACAGGTGAGAGACAGGTGAGAGACAGACAGGTGAGAGACAGACAGGTGAGAGACAGACAGGTTACAGACAGACAGGTGAGAGACAGACAGGTGAGAGACAGACAGGTGAGAGACAGACAGGTTACAGACAGACAGGTGAGAGACAGACAGGTGAGAGACAGACAGGTGAGAGACAGACAGGTGAGAGACCGACAGGTGAGAGACAGACAGGTGAGAGACAGACAGGTGAGAGACCGACAGGTGAGAGAGAGACAGGTTACAGACCGACAGGTGAGAGACAGACAGGTTACAGACAGACAGGTGAGAGACAGACAGGTGAGAGACAGACAGGTTACAGACAGACAGGTGAGAGACAGACAGGTTACAGACAGACAGGTGAGAGACAGACAGGTTACAGACAGACAAGTAGACTGACAGGTGAATTGTATATTTATAAATATTCTCTACAAACTCTCACTGCCTGTCTCACTGCCTGTCTCACAGCCTGTCTCACAGCCTGTCTCACTGCCTGTCTCACTGCCTGTCTCACTGCCTGTCTCACTGCCTGTCTCACAGCCTGTCTCACAGCCTGTCTCACTGCCTGTCTCACAGCCTGCCTCACTGCCTGCCTCACTGCCTGTCTCACTGCCTGTCTCACTCACCGATGCCACACTTCCCACAGATGAGGATCCTGTTTTCTGATTGGCTGTCAGAGTGTGACTCCGCCTCCTGACACACGGAGCAGCTAGGCTCCTCCCCCGGCACGCCAGCTGAAATGTGATTCGACAAAGAGTGTGAGTGACAGCCAGAGGGGAGCGTTGTCTACCTGTCTGTCTCTCTACCTGTCTATCTCTCACCGTGTTGGATGTCCTTCCAGAGGACCCAGAACTTTGAGTTGTCTTCAAACGTGACGAAGCAGCTCAGCCGGGGGGAGCTCACCTGTCAATCACAGAGAACTTACATTAACCAATCACAGCACAGAGAACTTACATCAGCCAATCACAGCACAGAGACTTACACCTGTCAATCACACACAGACTTACATCAGCCAATCACACACACAGAGACTTACAGCAGCCAATCACACAGAGACTTACAGCAGCCAATCACACACACAGAGACTTACAGCAGCCAATCACACACAGACTTACAGCAGCCAATCACACACAGACTTACAGCAGCCAATCACACACAGACTTACAGCAGCCAATCACACACAGACTTACATCAGCCAATCACACAGACTTACAGCAGCCAATCACACACACAGATACTTACAGCAGCCAATCACACAGAGACTTACATCAGCCAATCACACACAGACTTACAGCAGCCAATCACACACACAGAGACTTACAGCAGCCAATCACACACAGACTTACATCAGCCAATCACACACACAGAGACTTACAGCAGCCAATCAAACACAGACTTACATCAGCCAATCACACAGACTTACAGCAGCCAATCACACACACAGAGACTTACAGCAGCCAATCACACACAGACTTACAGCAGCCAATCACACACAGACTTACATCAGCCAATCACACAGACTTACAGCAGCCAATCACACACACAGAGACTTACATCAGCCAATCACACACAGAGACTTACATCAGCCAATCACACACACAGAGACTTACAGCAGCCAATCACACACAGACTTACAGCAGCCAATCACACACAGACTTACATCAGCCAATCACACACACAGAGACTTACATCAGCCAATCACACAGAGACTTACAGCAGCCAATCACACACAGAGACTTACATCAGCCAATCACACAGAGACTTACATCAGCCAATCACACAGAGACTTACATCAGCCAATCACACACAGAGACTTACATCAGCCAATCACACACACAGAGACTTACATCAGCCAATCACACACAGACTTACATCAGCCAATCACACACAGACTTACAGCAGCCAATCACACACACAGAGACTTACAGCAGCCAATCAAACACAGACTTACATCAGCCAATCACACACAGACTTACAGCAGCCAATCACACACACAGAGACTTACATCAGCCAATCACACACAGACTTACAGCAGCCAATCACACACACACAGACTTACATCAGCCAATCACACACACAGAGACTTACATCAGCCAATCACACAGAGACTTACAGCAGCCAATCACACACAGAGACTTACATCAGCCAATCACACAGAGACTTACATCAGCCAATCACACAGAGACTTACATCAGCCAATCACACACAGAGACTTACATCAGCCAATCACACACAGACTTACAGCAGCCAATCACACACAGACTTACAGCAGCCAATCACACACACAGAGACTTACAGCAGCCAATCACACACAGACTTACATCAGCCAATCACACACAGACTTACAGCAGCCAATCACACAGAGACTTACAGCAGCCAATCACACAGAGACTTACAGCAGCCAATCACACACAGAAGGCTTGTTTGAGACGAGCGAGACCGACGCAGACCTGCGCAATTGCGATCGCCGTCTTGCTCGTGCGTTGAATTATGTTGACTTTGATATTAGCAGAAATATTTCTTTGGTTCAGGCATTCCGTGAGACTGAGGTAGATGCATGTGTTAGCGCATGTTAGCGCATGTTAGCGCATGTTAGCGCATGTTAGCGCATGTTAGCGCATGTTAGCGCATTGGAGCGCTGAAGTGGCCGACAGAGGCCTCTTTTACTGCAAAGCTCAGGAAGCTGTTGCTGCTCTGGAAGTGGGAGACTTGATTATGATTCAGTCAAAACTGCCATCCTTCGTGCTTACGAATTAGTTCCAGAAGCTTACAGACAAAAATTCCGTAATCACGAAAAAGGTTCGCTTCAAACATATGTGGAGTTCGGCTGGGAAAAGGGAAGCATGTACGATAAATGGGTCGCAACATAAGAAGTGATCGCATTGCTGTCTTAACGAGCAAAAGGTAGAATCACTTTCTGCCCCTGCAGTGTGAGCAGATGAGTGTGTTCTGACTCAGCTGTGTTTCGTCCTGTGTCTGCTGAGGAGCCCCGTGGGGTGTCCGTTCTGCCATGTACGTACCCCATGCAAGCAGCTGAGGTTAACAGAGAGGAGAGAGAGCTTCTCCTGTCCTGGGCATCGCCAACTGTTCAACGCTGAAACGCAAAGAGCCGCCGCAGTCAGGCACAGTACATGAGTCCTTATCAGTCCTTCAGAGTCCTTAAGAGTCCTTAAGAGTCCTTATCAGTCCTTCAGAGTCCTTAAGAGTCCTTTGAGTCCTTCAGAGTCCTTCAGAGTCCTTCGAGTCATTCGAGTCCTTCAGAGTCCTTCGAGTCCTTAAGAGTCCTTTGAGTCCTTCAGAGTCCTTCAGAGTCCTTCGAGTCCTTTGAGTCCTTCAGAGTCCTTCGAGTCCTTTAGAGTCCTTCAGAGTCCTTTGAGTCCTTTGAGTCCTTCAGAGTCCTTAAGAGTCCTTCGAGTCCTTTGAGTCCTTCAGAGTCCTTTGAGTCCTTCAGAGTCCTTAAGAGTCATTCGAGTCCTTCAGAGTCCTTTGAGTCCTTGAGTCTTTCAGAGTCCTTAAGAATCCTTTGAGTCCTTCAGAGTCCTTAAGAGTCCTTTGAGTCCTTCAGAGTCCTTAAGAGTCCTTTGAGTCCTTCAGAGTCCTTAAGAGTCCTTCAGAGTCCTTAAGAGTCCTTTGAGTCCTTCAGAGTCCTTAAGAGTCCTTCAGAGACCTTCAGAGTCCTTAAGAGTCATTCGAGTCCTTCAGAGTCCTTCGAGTCCTTCAGAGTCCTTAAGAGTCCTTTGAGTCCTTCAGAGTCCTTAAGAGTCCTTTGAGTCCTTCAGAGTCCTTCAGAGACCTTCAGAGTCCTTTGAGTCCTTCAGAGTCCTTAAGAGTCCTTCAGAGACCTTCAGAGTCCTTTGAGTCCTTCAGAGTCCTTCAGAGTCCTTTGAGTCCTTCAGAGTCCTTAAGAGTCCTTAAGAGTCCTTTGAGTCCTTCAGAGACCTTCAGAGTCCTTTGAGTCCTTCAGAGTCCTTCAGAGTCCTTCAGAGTCCTTAAGAGTCCTTTGAGTCCTTCAGAGTCCTTCAGAGACCTTCAGAGTCCTTTGAGTCCTTCAGAGTCCTTAAGAGTCCTTCAGAGACCTTCAGAGTCCTTTGAGTCCTTCAGAGTCCTTCAGAGTCCTTTGAGTCCTTCAGAGTCCTTAAGAGTCCTTAAGAGTCCTTTGAGTCCTTCAGAGACCTTCAGAGTCCTTTGAGTCCTTCAGAGTCCTTCAGAGTCCTTTGAGTCCTTCAGAGTCCTTCAGAGTCCTTTGAGTCCTTCAGAGTCCTTCAGAGTCCTTTGAGTCCTTCAGAGACCTTCAGAGTCCTTTGAGTCCTTCAGAGTCCTTCAGAGTCCTTTGAGTCCTTCAGAGACCTTCAGAGTCCTTTGAGTCCTTCAGAGTCCTTAAGAGTCCTTCAGAGTCCTTTGAGTCCTTCAGAGACCTTCAGAGTCCTTTGAGTCCTTCAGAGTCCTTCAGAGTCCTTCAGAGTTATTAGGTAGGTTTGTTCGTAGGCATGGTTAACAAAACGGTGAGTTTGTGTCTTAAGGGGGGGGGGTGACGGCTGTCATAATAATAATCGATTAATATTCGCCAGGGCTGTCCGATTTTCTAATTTGATCATGGTCACTTTCTGGCATCCCTACTATGGTTACCGCGTCGGTGTGACGTTGTTTAGTTCCTCCCACCGGAAGAGGTCTGGACGACGCTTGATGACGCGGGATGACGCTACTTAAAGGTGGGTTAGGTAAGTTTGGAGAAACCAGCTCGAGATCGCTACAATTTGAAAATACACAACCGGAGAAAATCTGCTACTTCCTCACAGAGCCCCTCCTCCAACACACACGAACGCGCACATGACCAATGAGGGCACGAGATAAGTTTGTGCACAGATGGAAGGCTGACAGGCAGGTAGGCCATCCAGTTATTTTAGCCGGGCCGGCTCAGATGATTGGTCGTGCTTTTTACAGTACTACTGCTTCCACAGATGATATTTATTTATGGATTTGTTGTCAAAGCACTTCAGATATTCATTGCTATCGGGATGTTAAGAGCATTCCATGGAATATAACAAGTGTATCTCCAGCCGGTTTCTCAAACTTACCTACCCTACCTTTAAGCTGCGACGTTGTTGTCATTCGAGGCGCTGGATTTATGCCAGGACGCCACGCTACTCTATTCTCTAAAATGTTTGTGTATGTTCTGTGACTTGTGACGGCGTTGAATTTGTGCTAGACGCCTCACTATTTTCGCCTTAAGTGTCCATATTGTTCTGTGACTGTGATACTCTGTGGCCTTCGTTTTGTGTACTTATATTATAAATAGATAGCTTCTTGTTTAAAGAGGCTGTACTTTTGTTTATATCATTTTTATTTGAGTTTATTATTAAAATCAACCTCTTACCAAGAATATCTGGTTTCGTGTTGCTTCCCTTTTACCCTAAACGAGCTGGGGACGTAACAGCAGCCAATCACACACAGACTTACAGCAGCCAATCACACACACAGACTTACAGCAGCCAATCACACACAGACTTACAGCAGCCAATCACACACAGACTTACAGCAGCCAATCACACACAGACTTACAGCAGCCAATCACACACAGAGACTTACAGCAGCCAATCACACACAGACTTACAGCAGCCAATCACACACAGAGACTTACAGCAGCCAATCACACACAGACTTACAGCAGCCAATCACACACAGAGACTTACAGCAGCCAATCACACACACAGAGAACTTACAGCAGCCAATCAGAGCACATAGAACTTACAGCAGCCAATCACAGTACAGAGATTTACAGCAGCCAATCACACAGAGAAATTACAGCAGCCAATCAGAGCACAGAGAACTTACAGGAGATCACAGCAGACTTACCCTCTGTATCTTGCCCAGGTAGTAGAGCCCATCTGACCAATGACAGAGGACGAACTGTCCGACGCTCAGACTAGACTCCGCCCCCTCCATCAGGCCTCGCCCCCTCTGACAGGCCCCGCCCCCAGGAGACACCTGAGGCTCCAGGTCACAGAACGCTCCAATCAGATCCTCCAGCATCCTACAGACAGACAGACAGGCACTCTGTGAGTCAGGAGGTCAGATAGACAGGCTGTCAGTGAGACAGGCTGTCAGAGAGACAGGCTGTCAGACAGACAGGTAGGCAGACAGTGTTAGGGAGGCGTGTGGCGCGCAGTGGACTGGTGCGTTGGTGTTGGGATCAGGGGGTCTCAGGTTCAAACCCCACTGCAGTCAGCATGTCGTTGTGTCCCTGAGACACTTCAGCTGGACTGTTAGCACACATGTGAAGTTTGAGCACTTTTTGAACATTTTCATAGGAGTTATAGCGACATCGTCTTTTATGGCGAGGGATGCGTTTCCATGGAAACGGCATATGGTGAGATCTCAGATTTGGCGTAGAGCTGTTGAGGCATGGACCGGTGATATACAAGTGAAGATTGGGGGACGATTGGACCGTTTCCATTGGACTTACAGCGACATCGTGTTTCATGGCGAGTGGTCTGTCGCCATGGCAACGGCATTTGATGACACCCCATAATACGGTTAGATGCGTTGATGGCTGCATCGTTACCAAACCTGTGAAGTTTTGGGCTGTTTGGAGCATTTTCACTGAAGTTATGAGAAAACCGTGTTTCATGGCGAGCCTTGTGTTACCATGGCAACGGCATTTGAAGAAACCCCATGATTGACGTAGACCTGTTGAGGGCTGGACCGGTGATATACAAGCGAAGTTTGGGGGACGATCGGACCGTGTCCATTGGACTTACAGCGACATCGTGCTTCATGGCGAGTGGTCTGTCGCCATGGCAACGACATTTGATGACACCCCATAATACGCTTAGATGCGTTGATGGCTGCATCGTTACCAAACCTGTCAATGTGACATCATCGTCTTCCATGACACAGGTGTTTATAGTTGAGCTAACGAGGTGCCTAGACTTCAAAGGTTTCATTGTTCTGAATGAGAGATGAACCTCTTACATGTGAACGTTTTGTGGAAGAACGATAACAGATATCTGTGAAATTTCAAAATGTGAAGCATGTGAAGGAAGTTGAGTATCTGAAGTGTAATTTTTGTGTACTTTCGGGTTAATAATGTGGCCTTTTTGGCAGTTTAACTAAAGGTGTGCGGCTGCTGCTGTGAGGAAATATCAGCCTGAAATTACAATGGGCTTTAATGGAGACATGTTGAACGTTTTTGTCACTTCATGCCCTCAAGAGGCATTTTGTTTAATTATTTTTTGCTTAATTATTTGTCATTTTTCAAGCTACGAGATGTTTTCCTACGTTTGTCATGAAAAATTATGTCTCAAGAATGTAGGGTTTGGGAATTATGGCAGTTTTAAAAAAAATATGAAGGCACATTTCAAGATTTGCTACCCTCTAGCTGTAACATCACGCACTCTAGTTAATGTTACAATCTGAAGAAAACCTCTTTACCAAGGTCTGAACAATGTTTAATATCTCTAAAAGTAAGAATCAGATTTAAAAGTTGTGTTACACGAATAATGTCAGAAAGATGTGTAACATTTTAAAGTTGGAATGAGGTTTCTGAGTGAAAGTATGAATGAACAGTTAGCAGTTGAAGTCGCATGAAGATTTGTTGAAGTCTGAAGAGTGTCTCCATTGACTTCAATGGTTAAAAATGTGATGTATTATGGGATGTATCTCTGGAATTATGAAAGTTATGAATGAGAAAAGTAATAGCCATCGATTCCCGACCGAGCTGAACGTTTTGATGTTTGAACGGAGTTTCTGCGATGTGGAATGCGGGAGGAGAAGAGGGACAAAATAATTGGATGGAATAATAATAATAAGAATTTTGTCCGTAGCATAACATTTAGTGGGAATGCTGTATCAGCATTCCCACTAAATGATCACAAAACATAAAATATATTTTTTTTTATTTTTATTATTATTAAACTGTGAATAATGTATTCATCCAAATAAATACAAAATATAATAAAATAGACATTAAGGTGCAGCATTTGGATGAACTGAAATCATCTGTATTTGAACTGTACTGTACTAGCACCTAAGCAGCCAGCTTGACATTAGGCTTTCATTGTATTTTCATGTTTTAAAGAAAGATGAACTTGTCCACATTGCTTGCTGAAAGGGCAGATCTGCTGGCACTAACAATGTCTCCTGCTGTGGAGAACACCCTCTCTCTAGGGACAGAGGTAGCAGATACAGACAGGTAGCGCTTTGCTAACATGGCACTGAACTTGTTGCGAGTGGTGGAGGCTTAAATGCTAGAGGGAGTTGGGTTTGCACTTCAGTCATTTTTATTTTGGTACCGGTGATATTCACGTTCGGGTGATGCCTTTTCAAATGAGTGTGCAAGTTTGATGTATTGCCAGCTGCGTAACCAATGTTAGTTGAACAATGCCGACAAACAGCTTTGGTTCGGTCCACCTGTCTTTGTCCGTCATCCTTGTACGTAACTGCAAAACCAAAATGTTCCCAAACCGGAGACTTCAATGATGCTGGAGGATTTTCCAGCTCAACTTTATCTGCGTTCGCCATTTCGACAGTTCCTCAAATGACTGACTAAATTTGAACGCATCCCTGTGACCAGCTCTCATAGTATGCCTCTCGTCCAATGAAATGACTTGGTCGCTCTATGACGCGTTGAACCCAATGGGAGCAAATTACACTGAACGCTGCGACGCAGCACCTGAGATTACTTCCAAAAGGTTGTTCACGTTCTCAATCTTTTACGTGTATTGTTATATTCGTTCGGTACACTTCGGTACACACGTGTTCCGAACCGAAGGGCCCGTACCAAATAATATTGATACGAATACGTATACCGTTACACCCCTAGTTCCTGATTATTGATTCTCAACCTGGTGTCGAGTGATATTTTCCTAACACAAGTGACATGTAATGTAATGTTAGACAGGCTGTCAGAGAGACAGGCTGTCAGACAGACAGGCTGTCAGACAGACAGGCTGTCAGAGAGACAGGCTGTCAGAGAGACAGGCTGTCAGAGAGACAGGCTGTCAGAGAGACAGGCTGTCAGACAGACACTCTGTTAGACAGGCTGTCAGAGAGACAGGCTGTCAGAGAGACAGGCTGTCAGACAGACAGGCTGTCAGACAGACAGGCTGTCAGAGAGACAGGTAGGCAGACAGACAGGTAGGCAGACAGACACTCTGTTAGACAGGCTGTCAGACAGACAGGCTGTCAGACAGACAGGCTGTCAAAGAGACACTGTTAGACAGGCTGTCAGACAGACACTCTGTTAGACAGGCTGTCAGACAGACAGGCTGTCAGACAGACAGGCTGTCAGAGAGACAGGCTGTCAGAGAGACAGGCTGTCAGACAGACACTCTGTTAGACAGGCTGTCAGAGAGACAGGCTGTCAGACAGACACTCTGTTAGACAGGCTGTCAGAGAGACAGGCTGTCAGAGAGACAGGCTGTCAGACAGACAGGTAGGCAGACAGACACTCTGTTAGACAGGCTGTCAGAGAGACAGGCTGTCAGAGAGACAGGCTGTCAGAGAGACAGGCTGTCAGACAGACAGGTAGGCAGACAGACACTCTGTTAGACAGGCTGTCAGAGAGACAGGTTGTGGTTGTGATTCATTCCTGAACTGTCAGGGGGGTTTTGACACTTCGGCACACACACACACACACACACACTCTGTTAGACGGGCTGTCAGAGAGACAGGCTGTCAGACAGACAGGTAGGCAGACAGATACTCTGTTAGACAGGCTGTCAGAGAGACAGGCTGTCAGAGAGACAGGCAGGGGGGTTTTGACACACACACACACACACACACACTCTGTTAGACAGGCTGTCAGAGAGACAGGCAGGGGGGTTTTGACACACACACACACACACACACACACACACACACACACACACACACACACACACACACACACACACACACACACACACACACACACACACACACACACACACACACACACACACACACACACACACACACACACACACACACACACACACACACACACACACACACACACACACACACAGTCACACAGTCACACACACAGTCACACACACAGTCACACACAGTCACAGTCTCTCTCTCTCTCTCTCTCGAAACTAACGGTGTTTTATTTAAAGAAGAGAATAATCCTCACCTCCTTCTCCGGTGAGTGCTCCTCCGGTCCCCGAGCCGCAGACAGACAGGCTGGCGGACAGACAGGCGGAGAGGCAGACAGATAGGCAGGCAGGCAGGCAGACAGGCTGGCTGACAGACAGGCGGAGAGGCAGACAGGCTGGCAGGCTGGCAGACAGACAGCTCACGGTCTCTCGCTTTGATTTCGTGGCGCTGAACTTCAAACCTCCCTCTTCGCCATTTTTTCACTTTTCCCGCGAATCACAGGACGTTTGACGTCACCGCCGTCATCACCGCCGTCACTGCTGTCGTCATCACGTTCAGAGCTCCGTTCACTTGTTAATTTATTCAACAACAAACAGTACAGTTTGATATCAATCCGTGTATCTACCGTCCATTAGTTTGTCTTTATGAAACCAGTAAACGGGAGAGCGTCTGAGAGGCGTTGTTTCACATCACTAAATGGTCTCATGGTCCTTGGAGCGAGGGGGGGGGGCAAAGGGACGGGGATCACAACGAAATATAGATATCTATATAGCATACAGGCTACAAGTCTCTTTATTTCATTATAGTGTACAATAATCAATGCCATTTCATTGACATTGTAATATCACAGTACACTCCCCCCTCCCTCCCCCCGCACATGCCCACACAAGCAAAACCAAACAATGCTTATCAAGATAACTTAAACAACAGAGCCATGAAAATAAACATAGAAAGGAAAAGAAAAAAACAAACAAAAAACACTTGGAAAATATGTCCACGATTATATTTTTCCAGTGTCATTTTCTCCAGAGGTAAAAAATGTGTTATCTGATCAATGAAAAGTTTAAATGTTGGGGGACGTTCATTCTTGGCAAAATATGTTAGTGTGATTAGTATAATATTTGGGATTCAGTTCAAAGTCATTTAACAGGAAAAAGCATGATTTAGGCTCATCTCGATGTCTCAGACGGCTTCTGTGAGAGCATGGATTTAGGCTCATCTCGATGTCTCAGACGGCTTCTGTGAGAGCATGGATTTAGGCTCATCTCGATGTCTCAGACGGCTTCTGTGAGAGCATGGATTTAGGCTCATCTCGATGTCTCAGACGGCTTCTGTGAGAGCATGAATCAAATCCCAGAAAGGTTTCAACAGATCCCAAAACAGATGCATGAATGTTCCTTCTTTTATTTACATCTCGGACAGTTTGGAGAGTTGTCTTTGGTATGCATCTTTATGGGTGTGAGGTACAATGTGTTGATACATTTAAAGTTTGCTTCTTTGATTTTATTGCTTGTGAATGGAAAGTGTGTTCTTTCACAAATATTCTGCCAAGTCGTTTCATCTATCTGAGTCCTTCTCCCAGACCTTTCTTAAAGGGGACCTATCATGCAAAATGCACTTGTGTACGTCTTTTCTACATGAATATGTGTCCCCGGTGTTCCAGGGAACTCACCAAGTGTCAGAAAACACAACCCTCTCTATTTTCCTCCATACCCAAATCTCTAAAAAAGGGGCTGCAACGGATCTGATAAAAACTGATCCAGATTTGAACACTGTCCTGACGTCAGGACGGTGGCGCTACGGCTATTGGGCCAACTCTCCACCTATCAGGGGAATGTGGGGTTGGGCCACGGCCATTGCCGCTCGAAAGCGCTGGAGACGCTGTAGTACATATGCCAGGCCTGTAAGTGGCGCTGTAGTCTCCCTCCCCGAGGCAAGCGTTTGCTCCCGCTGCTTTAATTCAATGCAATCCCTCCCCGTCGAGGCAAGCACTGTAATTCTCTCCGGTTAGTCCACCAGCAGATGACAAACACCCACCTCTCCGCCTCTTCCAAGGAACGAGGGGACCGTGCGGCAGAGTTTCAGTTTCAGTTTCTTTCTCCGGTCAAGATGTCCGTTAAAGTTTAAATCTTCCGGACAAAATTAGAAAAGTGCCGGTCAAAGGTCTTCTTTGTTATTTATTGAGCTTTAAAACAAATGAATAACGACTCTATATAATAAAACACGGAGGACGGAGATCTCTTTTTCTCCCCCTCTTCTGACAGCCCAGCAGCTGATCAGAGCACGTCTCCCCTCTCCTGCAGGGGGGCGTGGTCAGCAGAATCAGACCCGTAGACAGCAAACAGCACATAGAGCGAAATGAGGCATGGCTAAAATGCATGATCTGTTTGGTATTTTGAAAACAGAAACGTATAAATATACCTTATATAGGTATGGCCCTACAATATATCATTTACATATTCATGGGTACCAAGTACGTCATTTCCGGAATGCCCGCCGCCATCTTTGTGACCGACTCTCACAGTTTGTTTGCACTCGTCATGGCAGCAAACACAGCGCATTTAAACGGGAAAGAGAGAGAGAGATATTTGGTAAAGACGGCGATTATTGGATGCGATCCCTATGTGTTACCCCCAACTGTATTTTGTTTATTGAATTCGGCTAAGTGTCTTCCCCAACTAACTTTTCCCGACATATATATTTATCTTGTTCACAATCCATCTCCATTCACCGGAGAGAGCCTGAAGGCTTTTCAGAGCACAGATGCATATCGGGTTGCCGGGTGGGTGAACGACACCAAGATATGGCATGTGGAGAAGACACACCTACATGTGATCACAGCGAAGGTAAGTCATTTACCAACAATCATAAAACGTGTTATTATAGTTGTATTTATGTCTAAAGTGATGATGTTAGCTTGCTAGCCAGTTGCTAGCATATGGTATTTCTAGCTAACATCATAACTCCAGCTGGCAGCTACAGTAGCTATATATATTGTTTTAAAGCAACATACTCTTCTTTCAATGACAAATTGCAAGAGGTCCATGTTTATTTCACGATTCTCTGTCACTTGCACTATTGTTATATTTCGCGTTGCTCTATCTTTACTTGTTTTTTGATGTCTTAAGGATATTGTATGTTGTAGCCTACTTTTGGAGCAGCCTGGGACTTCAGATATGAAATGCCAATCTGCGCTGTAGCTATTGTATTTGGCAATAAACCTTTGAATCTTACATTTGTACAAGCTCAGGAGAGTTTAGCTTTTATATGACAAAATTAATGTACTGCATTTTTCACTTAACAGGTCAATCATTCCCAGGCTTTGAACAGCAAACCAACATCTCCATGGATTGTGGTGCAGGAGGACGGGACAGTGGTGATGGCGCATTGTACATGCATGGCAGGGTTAGGAGAGGTTTGTTCCCACGCAGCAGCACTTATGTTTACAGTTGTGGCTGCTGTTGAGAAGAGAGCAAACCAGACATGCACAGAGAAGCCATGCACATGGACACAGCCTAGCACTAACATGGTGAAGTACGATGAGGTGTCATCTTCGCCATCAAAGAACAAGTTCAAACCGAAGTCCTGTTTCAGCACATGAGACCATCTGCTGATGATTTCAAGTTATTCTGTGAACAACTCCACCAAAGTGAAGAACAAGAGACAAAGCCCAAGAAAAGTGCTATCCTGTCGGTCATTGAAGGCCATTCCCACAGATACACGCCAAAGACTGTACAACTGGATCTGCCAACACCCCTTACCAGTCTGTATCAAAGCAGCAGACTTGTACTGGATGTGCCTGCACTGCTAGAGGAGGGTGCCAAAGTCTTTGAGGAGCTGAATCTCACACCGGAGCAGGTAAGAAATAGAAATGGCTTACGGTAAAATAAAAGCGTGTCACAATGCTAAATCCTAAACATCAACAAGAATAACTTCACTGCTTTCTGATAATTACAGCTCTTTTGATAGTTCAATTCTTTTTGAGTGTTTGTTAGTTGAGGAGAAGACCAGGAAACAGAGTAGGTCGAGGGTCTGGTTTGAGCAGAGAGCAGGGAGAGTTACTGCGTCATCCTTCCATGAGGCAGCCAAGACAGAGAGCTCTTCGTCTTTGATTCAAAGAGTTTGCTATCCTCGCTCCTCTCAGTTTTCCACTGAAGCGACCAGGTATATATATATATATATACATTTAGGCAGCAAGACTAAATCATACATTCTTTCCACTACTTCATCATGAATAAAGACAATAATGGAGTAACTAGATATTATGAGGGTAAAACAAGATATTAACATTCTAATAACAGTATTTTAGGGACTTTTTAAAGTGATGAGTTTTTTTCCAAAATGTTCAAAATAACATGTTCTTTTCCTCAGATGGGGTTTACAAAACGAGGACACTGCCAAAAAGTCTTACCTGGTGGCAATGCAAGATCACCATGAAGACATTAATGTTGCAGCATCAGGGCTCATCCTCAACCCAGAGCTGCCATGGATTGGTGCATCCCCAGATGGTGTCGTGACCTGTGCTTGCCATGAGCCTGGCATTTTAGAAATGAAGTGTCCTTTCAGCGCTAAAGACCGCAGTCTACTTGAATGCACCAAAGACTCGCGGTTCTGCCTGACTGTCCCTGAGGGAGGTGTGATGAGCCTAAAGCTATATGTATCAAGTGCAGGCACAAATGCGTGAGGTAATGTTCTGTGATTTTGTTGTGTGGACACCTCAAGAACTCTTTAAACAGCGCATCATGTTTGATGGCGCATTTTTTGATGTTGCCCATTCAAAGGTGGTAAACTTCATCAGAACGGGGATACTACCAGAGTTGTTGGGTAAATGGTTTACTGTGCCACGCTTCTCCCCCACTGCAACCTCGGACAAAACATCTGGGGGACTTTAAGAAGCTGACAATAAATAAGCTCTTCTTGTCAGACACTGGTCTTTTTCTTTTGTCTTCATGGTCAGGTTTTTGTGTACCCATTAACCTTACATATTCATTCACTGTAGATTGTGCAATAAATAACGGTATCTAATACTTGCAGATGCATTGTAGTATAAGTAGGAGTATTTAAAAAACCTCAAAGAACAAATACTTGGATAAAGTGATGTTTATTAGTTCAAAACTGGACATTTTAATGTATTAATTGTAAAAATAATAGAGAGAAGATCCAACATACATAGAAAAGGGAATACACAATAAGCATTTTGTTTCATTTAGCTAACGCTTTTATCAAAAGCGACTTACAAATAGTATCTATCTATTCTGTGGGTACCACAGATGGGCAGACATTACAAAGAGCACAGCAAACTGTTAGCATCTTGTCAAGGGAAGTAGGTTGTCCTTGAGTGGCTGCTTGGCAAAGAGACAGCGGGATGGCGCTCTGAAGGATGCTGTATTTGTTCCTGACCAGGCCAATGACTCTTTCCACATGGATCCTGACGGCAGCGAGTCCCCTTGTGGATTCAAGTTCCAGTGGATGCAGTTGCTGCTTGCCTTTGGTGAATGCTGGTATTTTCAACTGTGCATTATACAGTCCCACCGTGTCTTTCACATTGAAGCCTCTATCAGCAAGAACAACATCTCCTGGTGATCATTTCTCAAGATATGAGCAGTTTTCTGTAATGTACTTGTCGCTTGTGCGTCCCCCCCAGCCCTTTGACACAAAGGATGTAACACCCTGTGGTGTTATAGAAATTAGATATTTTACAGTGTTGTGGTGCTTGTAATAGGAGTTTGTGCACGTGCCCTTAAATTCTTTGGCTTCTCTACAAACATGTCAAAACAGTCAATGATGGAAGTGCAGTTGCTAAAATGATCCCTGAAGCACATGGGCAGACTAACCTGAATTTGATCTTTTGAGGGCCAAAATATAAGTGGTGACAGTCTGACATACATGACATCTAAAGTATTGTTGAACATTCTGACAACACTGCTCTTAGACATATGAAAAAGATAAACAAAAAAATATAAAGGTAAGTTAAGCCTCATTCTCATCAGTGTTAATAAAAAGCTATGAAAGGGAGTCAGTCTTGGACCGGCTTTCACAAACCCAGACAGGAAACCAAAAACAACCATCATTTTAGCATAGCTTGGTAGGCCTGTTAGTTCCTGTACCATCTCATCATTTCCTTTGAAGGCTTCTTCATTGAAAGACAGCACATTAACTTTGTCCTTAAGACAATTAACCTCAGCTCTTAATCGTGCACACTCGTTTGTCAATGCCTTGACTGTAGCTTGGCAGGCTGCATTTGAGCATGGTTCCACAATACCTGAGCTAAGAATGGCTTGAGAGTAACTGTGGTCATCTTTCACACATTCTACCTGTTCAACTAAGGTGATGTCAAGCCCAGTGGCATCACTGGTGCTGGGAGGTGCCACAGTCTCATGGTCACTACCAGGAACCAAAGTCTCAGTCCGTTTCCTTTTCATCTGCTGAGTATGCTCAAATCTGCTGGTGGCATAGATGCTTCTCTGCCGCTGTCCAGCTGACGTGTGCGCAAACAGGCTGGGGATGTAGTCAGGGCTCATGGGGTTGTCATGTTTTCTTCCTAAGCAGACAGAGGCAAACATGGTAGAATATTAATGTGTGTATAGGCCTCCTAATAAGATAATGACAAGAAGTATTACGATCCTTAACTGAAGCAAAAGTAGCAATAATACATGTAATATACATACACAACTAATTTAAGGCATGCATTCAATAATATTGAGAACGGCAATTTCTTTCTCAATGTTCTGCCAGAAATGTGTCTTTTATTCAAATTCAGTCGGTTTCAAGCGTAAAGGAACACAGAGCAAAACTAATGCAGTCCTTTCAAAACTGGGAATATTTTACTCATGCTATGTTACCATTACACTGCTAACGGTCATTATTATTCGGCAACTGAATTATCTATGTTGAAGTATTTTGAAAACGTATTTCTGACAAAAATATAACAATAAGTGAAGAGCTTACCGGAAACAAAGTGTTGACTGCACAATCTGGAGTGAGATGTCGGCTGCCAGTGGTCCCTTCTGATGGCAGCCAGACATTCATTACGACGGTCTACGTCTTTGGGGGTCGATACAAACTGTAGTCCGGGGTTCCTCTGGCGACTATTGTCCCAGCCCACAGCACAACAAATCCCAGGCATATCCACAAACTTTATTATTCACGATGTGTCTTTCTCTGTTGCTTCCTCCGTGTTCTCTGTTGTTGTAATGACTTGCTGTGACCGGACACCAAAATGGCGGCGCTAGAATACAGTGACGTCACGTGGTACCCATGAATAGCATGATAGGTCCACTTTAAGGTAAAGGCCCGGACACACCAAGCTGACACCAAAGAACTCACACAGACGGACCCCGACTGTTGTGTCGCCTCCCGTCTCCTGTGGCCATGTGTCGCACTGGAACACACCGCGAAGACTTCAGCCGACGGCCAAGTAGCACGTACGAACTGCGCATGCGTGAGTGGCAATAACTCTCCTTACCAGCAGGCGGCGGTAGTGTGTATTCGTCATTCAAAAGAGGCAACAACCGGAAGACAGACTGCGTGATACACCGAGAGAAGAAGAACAGACTGCGTGATATAAACAAACAACAAATAGCGTGCGTTCCATGTTCACTCTACAGCGAGAAGCTCACGGGGCTTTCCCCAACCTGTGTCGAGAGCTGGAGTTAAATGAAATCTCAGATTGGCCTTCTTAATAGTTTGTTTGGGTCCCTCACTTCCGTTTAGCTTCTCATGCACTGATTCGCTAGCTGAACAGCCAATCAGAGTGATTTCTTTGGCCGACTGCCATGGTTTTTGGCCGAAAAGGCGTCGGCCCGGCTGAAAAGACCCGACGGTGCGGGACACTCCGATCTGAGTAGGGCGTGACGCTCATCGTCGGCCTGACGCCCACCGACGGCCAAAATCGGCTTGGTGTGTCCGGGGCTGCGTCTCACTTCGGCTATTTTCATTTCCTCGCTCCTCGGTCTCACGGGAAGTTGATTTGTCTGCGCCATCTTGAGTAGCGTCCCAATGAATGCATCATTCAGTTACAAATATGTGATCTATCTGAACAACAAAGTGGACAAAAATCATTTTATTCATTTATTGGAAACATTTTCATGATCGCTTTTTCGTTTTACATTTTAAGAATGGCGTTTATCTTTTTTGAGAATGAGTTCTTATTTAATGTATTTGGGTCTACAACAGATGATACACATGTTTGTGTCAGTAAATGTGTACTAACAGAGGCGGGGGTGTTTGTGAAAGCAACGTGGACAGAGCTGCTGTCAGACGATCAGCTGTGCGGCGTCATCACAAACGGACGTGGCTTCACGTGACGCTCCGGAGGAAAGGACGTGGCTTCACGTGACGCTCCGGAGGAAAGGACGTGGCTTCACGTGACGCTCCGGAGGAAAGGACGTGGCTTCACGTGACGCTCCGGAGGAAAGGACGTGGCTTCACGTGACGCTCCGGAGGAAAGGACGTGGCTTCACGTGACGCTCCGGAGGAAAGGACGTGGCTTCACGTGACGCTCCGGAGGAAAGGACGTGGCGTCACGTGACGCTCCGGAGGAAAGGACGTGGCTTCACGTGACGCTCCGGAGGAAAGGACGTGGCTTCACGTGACGCTCCGGAGGAAAGGACGTGGCGTCACGTGACGCTCCGGAGGAAAGGACGTGGCTTCACGTGACGCTCCGGAGGAAAGGACGTGGCGTCACGTGACGCTCCGGAGGAAAGGACGTGGCTTCACGTGACGCTCCGGAGGAAAGGACGTGGCGTCACGTGACGCTCCGGAGGAAAGGACGTCCCATTGCTCTGAAAACTCATTTCCCTGCTTCTCGTGGTTTCCTTCGTCTCTCCATGGTTCCTGGTGGGAGGGACGCAGGGAAACCACGCAAGAGAGGGACGCAAGGAATCCATTGAACCGACCTGAGACGCAGCCTTAGACAGGATGACTGAGCTGCGTTAAGTTCACTCATCTGACCTTTGATCTTTGATCACGTTCCTGATTTGAAATGCCATATTCTCTTAAATCATTCAATGATTTCAATGTTATATCTTTGTGAAACAGATGTTAATTGCTTTATACCTGATTTCGTCCATTTGTTTATATCGATTGACAACAAATATTTGCTAAGATCAGGATTGTTGAAAATAGGAGAGAAGATGGAAATACCAGAGTTAACATGAACTTGTTTTGAACAGTCCCTCCAGGCTAAAAGTGTATTGACCTGTGAAACATTTGTCCATATATTTCACCTTATTGAAGTCTTTAACAAATATAAGAGTTCCCACTGGCAGCGGGTCAAAGACAGTGCCTTAGGCGTGGCACTGTAACCCCATGTCAGTGGCACTGTAACCCCATGGCAGTGGCACTGTAACCCCATGTCAGTGGCACTGTAACCCCATGGCAGTGGCACTGTAACCCCATGGCAGTGGCACTGTAACCCCATGGCAGTGGCACTGTAACCCCATGGCAGTGGCACTGTAACCCCATGGCAGTGGCACTGTAACCCCATGTCAGTGGCACTGTAACCTCATGTCAGTGGCACTGTAACCCCATGGCAGTGGCACTGTAACCCCATGTCAGTGGCACTGTAACCCCATGTCAGTGGCACTGTAACCCCATGGCAGTGGCACTGTAACCCCATGTCAGTGGCACTGTAACCCCATGGCAGTGGCACTGTAACCCCATGGCAGTGGCACTGTAACCCCATGGCAGTGGCACTGTAACCCCATGGCAGTGGCACTGTAACCCCATGTCAGTGGCACTGTAACCCCACGTCAGTGGCACTGTAACCCCATGGCAGTGGCACTGTAACCCCATGGCAGTGGCACTGTAACCCCATGGCAGTGGCACTGTAACCCCACGTCAGTGGCACTTTGACCCCATGTCAGTGGCACTGTAACCCCATGTCAGTGGCACTGTAACCCCATGTCCCAGGTGCACCTGGTCTGCCCCTGGCTCCGCCTCTGCCCAGGTGCACCTGGTCTGCCCCTGGCTCCGCCTCTGCCCAGGTGCACCTGGTCTGCCCCTGGCTCCGCCTCTGCCCAGGTGCACCTGGTCTGCCCCTGGCTCCGCCTCTGCCCAGGTGCACCTGGTCTGCCCCTGGCTCCGCCTCTGCCCAGGTGCACCTGGTGTGCCCCTGGCTCCGCCTCTGCCCAGGTGCACCTGGTCTGCCCCTGGCTCCGCCTCTGCCCAGGTGTTCCTAATTCCTCTCAGCCGTGTATATATAGAGAGAAGCTGGAGGAGAAGGAGGTCTCTCCTATCCTAACGCCGGGAGACCCTCTCCTCAGAATACCTCTTTGCCATTTTGAGCTGTAGGCCATATTTGTGCAGATGTGTTTATGTTCAGCCTGGAGGACCTGGTAGTCCAGTTTCCGCGGCTTTATTTAGTTTCCCATAGGGTTTATAATTGATTTCTGGTTAGGGGGGGGGGGGCTCTGGGTCCTACGGCCCGTGGTGTGGCTGGCTCGGGTTCCCTCCTTCTGGTTGTTCCTATTGGCCAGTCCTCCAGACCTCTTTTTGTTTCGCTTGTGTGAGCAAACGACTGATTATCAATAAATGCTCGTTACCAAGTACCGGTTATTGCGTGTATTCTTTC
>NW_022987936.1:40000-55331 GCF_902827165.1 Trematomus bernacchii
TCCATGCAACTCTCTGATTGGTCTGGTGTCATGCCTCTGTTGCATTCAATGAACATGGGAAATTACAGTGCTGCCGTCCTCTCTTGTGTCATGATGAGGTTCACGTAAAGCACGGTTAATGTATTATATTATTGAGGGAGAATTGTCCGGGGCTACAGAAAAAACATTCGGGGCTAAAGCCCCGGATGCCCAGGCCAGGCGACGCCACTGGTCCTCCTTCTGTTACCAGCAGTAGAACTGCGCCCTTTTGGCTTCTTTGTTTGGCTTAGGTTACCTTTGCTCTCATGTTGTTGTGCACCTTTGTTGTTGCTCATTAAATCCTATTTATAATACTTACCAAATCCATCTGGTGTGTGTTACCTTCCTCATCCCTAGTGGGTTCGTAACAATCTGCCACAACATAAGTAACCGGATCAGAGTAACATTACGTACAGTCCGCAGCACTGTGAGTGCAGACGTCGATGTGTCCCATTATCATTCATATCATATCATAATGTATCATATATTTCCTTATCTGAGCTGTTTAATGAAACTTCATCACAAAACATGATATAAACGCAGCTGCTGCACAGGGGGGTCAAAGGTCAGCAGCTGCACAGGGGGGGGGGTCAAAGGTCAGCAGCTGCACAGGGGGGTCAAAGGTTAGCAGCTGCACAGGGGGGTCAAAGGTCAGCTGCTGCACAGGGGGGGGTCAAAGGTCAGCAGCTGCACAGGGGGGTCAAAGGTTAGCAGCTGCACAGGGGGGGGTCAAAGGTTAGCAGCTGCACAGGGGGGTCAAAGGTCAGCGTTTAGAGTCCTCAGTGACTTTAGGGGGGGGGGGTTCATTCTTCAGTTTTTGTTCAATGATTTGCTAAAAAACATTACAAATATAAAGCAGATCTTCCTGAGAAGTGATCACGTCTACCATCGAGTCAAGGGCGCCGGAAGCGGGGGGGCCAGGGGGCCATTGGCCCCCCCACTTTTGAGCCCTGCCCCACATTTTCGCAGCGGCGGATGCCGTGGAACACTGTACAAATCCCGTTTCAATAATTCCCCTCTACTCTAAAGTCGCATCTAAAACGCGATCTGATAGCTGTGTATATTTTGTTATGTTTGATTGTTATATCTCATTAGCTACAGGCATGTTTGAAGCTTGTAAAGCTCTCACTCGCCACTCTGCTGTTCCACACGCCGCTTCCCCTCCCTCTGCTGACATTATGAATGTAAGGCGTATAGTAATCATAGATAACACGGCAGGGTCCGTTACAGTTTGTTTTTATCTGATTTCAAATAAACAAAGTCTTGGCTTTCAGAATATTAAACTTGTTTCGGCAAATTCAGATGATAAATACAACTTTGAAGCTTGTAGACATAATTACAGGCAACGGAGTAACGTAACGTCACTGCAGGCAGAACAGCCGGTGTTTCTCCTGAGTGTTTTCCCCGGGAAACAAACACAATGCACACAAACGCAAAAATACACAAACACGTATACACACTCGCGGGCTTCCCCCAGACCAGTAATCCAAACGAAAATATCTTCCCTCCGTTACTACTTTGATCATTTGCTCCGCTTCCAGAGAAGAGGAAACTTTAAAGGCCTTTTTCTCAAAATGATGACTCTGTAACAGTCATTATATAATGTGACATATTTTGCTTAATATTTGGGAGTACAAAAACTATCCTGATATCATTAGAAAGCTATGAATCTCCTCTTTCCAGCAGTGTATACAACTCAAAATGTGTATTCGCGTAAATGCGACTGATTTCGATGGAGCAGGTCACTTTGCATTAGGTAAAATAAAGCAGGCAGACATAACAGGAAGAATATGTACATTTTAACCCAATCAAATAGGACATTGTCACACCATTCAAATGTATCCATGTAAATTACAACCAATAAAAAAGCTTAGATTTGTTTATTCGTTACGTTGTTTACTTTATTTGTTACGTTGTTCTGTGTGTGTCAGCCGTTAACCTAGATAGAAAGAATAGATACACTTGCAAACAAGTCAGAAGAACCAGCGCAGAAGAAAACTATACAGTCAATCTAAACTTACATTTAACAACTGGAAGGTCACATCCCTGACATCCACGTCTCCGGAGCCTGGACCTTCATCAATCACAGAACCAGCGAAGCCAGATGAACCCAAAAGCAGCAGCTCTGCGGCCGCAGAGACTGTCAAAACCGCCGCCACCGCCGTCGTTGAACCGAAACAGGCTGGTTCGACTGCATGGAGGTTTGTTGTCGGGACATTGAGGCGGGTAAAGCTGTACAGCTAACTGTCGAAAAAAAGGAGACCGCTAGATCGTCTGGGCAAAGAGAAAGGTACTTCAACGCAGAATGGTACAAAAACAGAGAGTGGTTAATTCTTTGCAAAACCACTAAACGGGCCTTCTGTGAAATATGCAGATTTGCTGTCAAACGGCTTGTAACTTTCTCAAAATGTGGAGATGATAGCTTTGTTAATACCGGAGTTAATAACTGGAAAAAGTGCCCAAGCCTCCATGAACAGTTGTCTCTGACTGTACGATGGGTATCAGCTGATTATGTTGTCCATGAAGACTTCATAGTATGACTGTCCTAAGACTGACGCAGAATCAATAACCCACTGATAAACTGCGATGTTAACAACCTCATGATAACCTCATATGTTTTAACTTAGGATCATACCTGTGTTTAGTCTAGAAAAAGGTAATTGTGTGCATTTTATTATAAAGTTGTGTATATTTACAGACTGTTGCAAAAACTAATAAGCTTATAAACATAAGGTTTAAAACTAAAAGAGCTTTACAAAAAAGTAACACAATTAAAGATGTTTGGAGTTTTATTTGAGTTATTCATTTACATTTTTTGTCTAAGAAATGCTGATTTGAAACCGTTGTAGTTACGGCATTTCCTGTTTCTGCCGGAGAGAGGGGAGTTTGTCCCAAAGCTTGCCGCTGTCTCAGGCGCGCCGGATTCATTTTAGAAGTGGGGGGGCCAAAAAAGTGCGTGTGTATGGCCCAATCCCAAACCACGCCCTACCCCCTACCCCTACCCCCTCCCCCTCCGTGACGGAGTGAACTCCGTGGAGTGACACATGAGGCTCCTCCTGTCAGATGGAGGGAGACAGCGGCAAGCTTTGGGACAAACTCCCCTCTCTCCGGCAGAAACAGGAAATGCCGTAACTGTATCAACGGTATCAAATCAGCATCTCTTTGACACAACATGTAAATTAATAACTAAAATAAAACTCCAAACATCTCTAATTGTGTTACTTTTTTGTAAAGCTCTTTTAGTTTTAAACCTGATGTTTATAAGTTTCTTAGTTTTTGCAACAGTCTGTAAATATACACAACTTTATAATAAAATGCACACATTTACCTTTTTCTAGACTAAACACAGGTAGATCCTCAGTTAAACAATATGAGGTTATCATGAGGTTGTTAACATCGCAGTTTATCAGTGGATGTTTGCTGGAAGCACAATAACTGCATGTTTTGCATTGCTTTTAAATGTCAGTTAATATAGTGGTGAGAGACTCCCGATACATTAGATTTATAAGTTCATTAATTGTCTCATGATGCATATTTCCCGGTGAGCATGAAGCTCTTCAGAGTGGGGTTTTTCTCAGCTACGAGTTCTTTTGGAAGCTGCTCTCCTTATCCGCATGACCCTGATTGCTCTGTCGGGTTAGAAACTGCAGACAGCGCAGCTGCTCCATCATTCCATCTCTTCTTTTTTCCTGCTCAATACGCTGTTGTTTGACAAGCTGTATGTTGACTGGTGTTTGACTGAAGAAAGCGCACTTTTTTTTAATACACTGTGGAAATTAGACTTTTCGTGGCTGTCCAGGAGGCTTGGGCACTTTTTCCAGTTATTAACTCCGGTATTAACAAAGCGGTAACACTTTACAATAAGGTACACAAAATGTGCTTAGTTACTGCTTAGTTACTGAGGAACTACTAGGTAGTTAATGGTTAGTTAATGAGTAGTTCCTCAGGGACTGCGATTGAGGAACTACTGGTTAGTTAGTTACTGGTAAACAGACTGGGGGGTACTGCATTAATGAATCATTAGTTAATGGTTAGTTAATGAGGAGTTCCTGTGAGACTTTGATTGAAGCAATGGTCCGCTGCAGCAGGGCGCTTTTAAACCTGCCATCTCCGGCTGGCTTGGGTCCCACGCTGGATCAACTGGTGGAGGTGGATCCGACTCACGTTTTACTGCTTAAGTCATCATTATTTACCTTACCATTACTTAGGCCGTTTGGGTACGGTAAACTCAAGGAACGCAAACAAAAACAGTAGTTACCCATTACCTAATGATTACCTTACCGTTACTAAAACAGTAGTTACCCATTACCTAATGATTACCTCACCGTTACTAAAACAGTAGTTACCCATTACCTAATGATTACCTTACCGTTACTAAAACAGTAGTTACCCATTACCTAATGATTACCTCACCGTTACTAAAACAGTAGTTACCCATTACCTAATGATTACCTCACCGTTACTAAAACAGTAGTTACCCATTACCTAATGATTACCTTACCGTTACTAAAACAGTAGTTACCCATTACCTAATGATTACCTCAACCGTTACTAAAACAGTAGTTACCCATTACCTATGATTACCTTCACCGTACTAAAACATAGTTACCCATTACCTAATGATTACCTCACCGTTACTAAAACAGTAGTTACCCATTACCTAATGATTACCTTACCGTTACTAAAACAGTAGTTACCCATTACCTAATGATTACCTTACCGTTACTAAAACAGTAGTTACCCATTACCTAATGATTACCTCACCGTTACTAAAACAGTAGTTACCCATTACCTAATGATTACCTTACCGTTACTAAAACAGTAGTTACCCATTAACTAATGATTACCTTACCGTTACTAAAACAGTAGTTACCCATTACCTAATGATTACCTCACCGTTACTAAAACAGTAGTTACCCATTAACTAATGATTACCTTACCGTTACTAAAACAGTAGTTACCCATTAACTAATGATTACCTTACCGTTACTAAAACAGTAGTTACCCATTACCTAATGATTACCTCACCGTTACTAAACAGTAGTTACCCATTACCTAATGATTACCTTACCGTTACTAAAACAGTAGTTACCCATTAACTAATGATTACCTTACCGTTACTAAAACAGTAGTTACCCATTACCTAATGATTACCTCACCGTTACTAAAACAGTAGTTACCCATTACCTAATGATTACCTTACCGTTACTAAAACAGTAGTTACCCATTACCTAACGATTACTTTACCGTTCATTAAGCAGTATGTGTCCCCTCAAGTAAAGTAATGCATCTAAAACAGTAGTTACCCATTACCTAATGATTACCTCACCATTATCTTACCATTAGTTAAGCAGTTTAACTAACAGACAAACAAACAAACAAACAAACAAACAAACACTGTTGATGACAATGACGGATCTACAGCCACTGAAGTTTTACATTTTTATTGAAACAAGGATGAACATAAAAAAAAATAAAAATGTAAATAAAAACGACTTTTTATAAAAAAAAACTAAAAACAAGTGCAAAGCAAAAAAACATCCATTCCTTCCTCACTTCCCCTTTGGATTAATGGATAATAGTCCTCCATTCGTCTTTAAGTCCTGGACCTTCCCCCCTAAATGTTGGTCCTTTATGGCAGACTTGCACATCTCAGAGAAACGGAGAAGGGTCTCCCCCTTCTTCAGTGTTCCCCGGATATCTTGGAAGATGCCCGGGTTCACAGCATGCAGTTCTGCAATTCCTGCAGTGTCGGCAATGGTTTTGCGGTCCACTCCTACCGCTCTGTAAGCCGCCGTTTTATTGTTGCCCTTGTTCACCGCCTCAAGAACACGCTTGTAGCGGGTTATGGCGTCTTCTGGGGTCAGGACTGAAACAGAAAAAAAGACAAATATTTAACTATTTAACAACAGTACTTTGTTGTTGCCTATCCTAATGATGTCTGTAGTGCAGAAATCAGTTTGGATATGGGTTTATTAGTATTGATAATATTCTTGTACTAGTGTTATATAGTGGTAGTGTAATCCTTACATACAAAATTGTGTAATGAATTGGTGTAGTGTAAAGGTATTACTAGTCGTGTAGCTTTGCTCAAAGTAATGTTTAAATGTTAGTTATTGTGTTTGGGGTGTGTACCTTTATATACAGAAGTTAGGTTTGGGCAATCAGCTCTACTTTTATCCAATCATGTTTAATAGAGATAACTGATAAGACGATCCACGATGTGGATTTAACGCTATATCGAGATTGCTCCGTTTCTAATTTATAACGCATCAATAAGTTTTAGCCTGGCATCCTCATGTCTCAGCAGCCTTTAACAGTTTGGAGAAGCTGCTCTCCCTGTTTGTTTGAAAGACCTGACACTGCAGGTTAATGTGAGCGTGCAGACACCAACAGAGATGGAGTTGTTTGGAAACACTGGTGTCACTCTGAACAGAGCGACATCACGGCATGTTCTGTTTAACATTATAGGCCTACTTATATTCAGGGATGCAAACACACGTATGGTGAAAAAAGAGAGAACTATTCGAAACAGAAAAAACAGCGTAATATACCATCTGACAAAGGCCTGCGCTATAATGCTTCAATCAACTGGCTATTCTTTATAATATACTCTGATCAATAGGAGACAGAGATGTTCAGTTACAAATCAAGGGTTTTTATTATTATTTAGATCAGGGGTGGGGAACTTTTTTCTCTCAAGGGCCATTTCAATTTTTACAACTTTCTCCAAGGGCCGTACAAATTATTGAACTCAATTTCTGCTTAAAAATACTAAAATCACAGCTCATTCATTTCGCCTTTCTTTCATGCTGTGACAAGATGTGTGCAAATTTGTTTTTAAATGTTGAAGTTAAATGCATCAATCTGGTGCACACCCATATGAAACAGACCTGGAAGCAGATTTCTCTTTTTCTTTATGGATATTTTACAAATCACTCCCCTTTTAAACTGTATTCTTGTTATTTAAAAAAACGTTTTTGTTACTGTCAAAGTATTTCATACCTGTTTTTCATTTAGTCTCTTTTTTTATATAACTATAATGATCATATCAAGGTGTGCCTTTTCCTCACTGAGCTGAGGTTCTTTGAGCCTCTCAGTCTGTCAGGAGAGAGCTCTCTTCCACCTGGTTGTAGAAAAAGCTCTTTATAGCTAGCTAGCTAACCAGATGCTAATAACAACAGATCGCCAATGGGCTTACAACTAAAGTCACAGCCACGCAGAAACTGCGGCATGTGTAAGGCATCCTTATGAAGTGCTGGAGCGGCGTTCTGTTGTCCGTCAGTCTGTGAGTCGGACCCCCCACGCCCCCAAAACGAAAACTCTTCGGTTCTCCACGAATTACACAAGTCACCCCAAACGCAAAAAACAATGCTGTGTTAAAATAAAATACTCTCGTTTCTAGCGCCCTCATGTCATTTACTTATTTAACAATTTAACTAATTTAACCCATAAGAACCCAGACCCATTTCTACTTTTGGGGAAATGAAGGGGAACATAATTTAGACTAAATAGACCACATTTCTGACAATGTCACATTGAACTTTAATGGTAAAGTAACTCTTATTTATAACTTAATGAATGAGGAGGATTTTTTGATTTAAATTTGTTTGAACATTCTTTGAATTGAAGAATAAAGAATATATTAACTAAATATAATTGGATCAGCTAAATTAACTGAGCAGATCATAATCATATTTCTAATTGTGACATATGTGTTACTCCAGATTTACTGTGAAAGTTTAAGGTTAATGTCCCGATGTGACATCAGTGTCACAGAGATTTTTATCTAATTTGTTTCATATCAATTTGATCAAGAAATGTTAACAGGTTAAATGTAACAAAGGACATGTTATGTAAGCATTTTAATTCTTAAATGGCTTGATTTGTACCTTTAGCAACCAAAAACAAGCCTCTGAAATGTAGCTAGTTCTGTCACATGTGTTAGCCCAGCACATGACCCACCAGACAGTTCAGGGTGTGTCACTTAAAGCAGTGGTTCTCAACTGGTCAGGCCTCGGGACCCACTTTTTACTTGGTCAATACATCGCGACCCAACATTTTGAAGCACTCAAATCTATTCAACAAAAAATCGTGCTGTAATATATACGCTTTTGAGCATACAATATTAATAAAAGTGAAGTACAGTGCATATATCCCTTCACAGAACTAAAGTATGCTTTTAAAAAAGGTTTAATGAGATGATGGAATCAAAGCTGAACTATATAAAAAGGCACACATGCTGAAAACCCAACCCCAGCAGGGGGGTCTGGGGGGATTCTCCCCCAGGAGATTTTTAGAAATACTAACATAAACTACGCATTCTGGTACACTCTGAGAAGAAAATAAATAAATCTATTACTACCCGACATATTAATAATATTTTATGCCATTGTTTGTTTTTCACTTAGTTCTGACAGCTTGCTGCGAGAAGAGTAAAGAGGAGATAGTCTGTGATTTACTTTAAATTGTGGGTAAGGGTAGATAGCCCCCATTGTTCTGTGACCTGTCAATCATCAAACCGGGGGTCATATTTCATTATGTGTTCATTTCTATCTGAAGTTGTACCCATGGATGTATAAAGAATAGTTCTACCTCAGTTATTCTCCGTGGGGACTTCCGGCAACCATCTTGATTCTGATTGGCCAGAAGACTCGAAAAAACATCAGCAGAGATGTTTTATTGAGAAGATGATCACTACGTGACAGAAGTTTTCAAAACCGTTTATGGTCTCCGGTACTTCCAGTCCAACGCCTACTGAATGCACAGCGTTAGAAAATCAGGCCTTCAAAATAAAAGTTTGCATTTTTTCACAAAAAAAAAAAAAAAAAAATTGCAATTTTTTTTTCAACTTTTTTTTCTTCACTCACACATCCGCGACCCACTTGAAACGGGTCCGCGACCCACTTTTGGGTCGCGACCCACCAGTTGAGAACCACTGACTTAAGGACTTTATGAGATAAAAACAAGTCTAAAGCTGTATAAAGAACTTTACAGAACATTTAAATGTCATGTAAGCGCTTTGAGCTCCAGGAAGGGGCTTTATAAATGTAATGTATTATTATTATTATGTAACAACTGTGTCACGGTGGGTCCTCGTGGTTTAGCTAGCAACCTCAAATCAGATAGCACAGAACAAAAAGTGTAATACATGTGTCAATTGAGATGATTTCGCGAAGCAGTGTTACTAATTTTTCAAATAAAAAAGACATTTCAATTCATACTTACATTCTGACAACAAACGCTTGCGGGACCCCATCTTCTTTCGTTTGCTTCTCCTCATGTCCATTTTCAGCCGAGATGCACGTGACAGGCTCATGGCCAATCGTAGCACGTGAATGCTATGAAGGGGCGTGTCTTGCGTAGTGCTCCAGCCGGATCCCGATTTGCAGCGCATTAACACTTTATTACGGTTTTAATATTTTAATTGTATATCAGTGAAGATACAGAAGCTGTGCTTTGTCAATTTAACAAGGAAGATTAAATACCTGATTCAAAACATCAAAACTATTGGTTTGAATCGTGTGAACAAGAAATGAGGATCAGGGTGCTAGGGCGCTAGTGCGCTCCGCGGCGGAGTTCGCTGTGCTTCAACTTCCGGTCTGGCCCGGCAGCGGCAGCACATCTTGAACTACGCTGGGTGTTAGGGTTTGTGGACGGGCCGCAGTAACGCAGTAGTAACGCCGCAGTAGTCTATGGTTTTAGGTTATCATGACCAGTGGCGACTGGTCATTAGGGGCAGGTGGGGCACAGCCCCACCTAGTGTCAGCAGAAAGTATTACACATAATGAAAACAAAAAATGCAAAAAGATGCAAAAAAAGAAATAAAAAAATATATAAAATATATTTTAAGGTCATGTTTAATCATCTGATTCGTCTGTACATTGCTGTTTTAGTCTGTGTTCTTCTAATTAGTGTCTACAGTGCCGTTTTGAGCCATGTGGGACAAAACCTGACCATGCCCCTCCCTCTCACTGTCTAAGTGAACGGTGACTGTAAAAACTACACTGCGCATGCTCAGAGTATTTTTCAATGGAATGTGTGTGGCAAAAAAAAAAAGGCCAAAGGGGCACTGAGCTGCCATCCCCACCATACGTCATCTCACATCATTCAGAACTGATTGGCTGTAAATATGTCACGTGTGCAGTGCTGCGAAACGTCACGTGTAGTGTGAAGAGAAGACGAGAGAGCAGCATATAGCTAACATCACCAGCGATTAAAAATAAGTAAAAAACGTAAAGAAAATGAATGAAGTTGACCATTTACTGGAGCACACATTTGAGACACTTAGTCTCGGAGAGAAACTGGAGGTAAAGCGCCTCGGTGCCCACCATCCACCGGATTTCCAAATGGTCCAGACTGCGGGCAAAGTGAACCGCGGGTTTAATGCTGAGTGGTTTGCTAAAAAGAAATGGCTAACGGCGAGCATCCAGAAGAATTCCCTCTTTTGCTTTCCTTGCCTGCTTTTTGGTGAAGATCAAGGTACTTGGTCGAGGACAGGTTACAAGGACTTAAAGCATCTTTCGGAGAGGACAATGAAGCATGAGAGCAGCAACAGTCACTTGGAAAATGCCGTTGGGATTACTGGGAAGGGTGAATGTTGCAGCTCAGATTGACAGCGCCTACAGACGCGGCATTGATGATCATAATAGAAAGGTGGAAGAAAACAGGTACGTGTTGGGTCGGATCATCACCTGTATTAAACTGTGTGGGAAATGTGAGACAGCACTGCGGGGCCACGACGAGTCGGCGGACTCTCTGAATCCAGGGATATTCAGGTCAATTTTCGAGACAATGTGTGAGGGCGATTCCAGGCTTCGACGGCACTACGAAGCTCAGCCCGTTTTCAAAGGGACATCAAGCACCATACAGAATGAACTCTTGGACTGCATGTATGATGTGTACAGGGAGGAAATATCCAAGCAAGTGGACAACACATCATTTGTTGCCGTTCAGGCCGACGAGACAACCGATGTCTCATGTAAATCGCAAATGGTGATTGTGCTGCGATACATTATGCCTGACCTCACAGTTACAGAGCGTTTTTTGGAGTTTGTGGAAGTAAAGGACAAAACTGGTGTAGGTCTCTCTAACAGCATCAAGGCTGTTCTTGAACCCCTGAAGCTGAAAGAAAAGCTAATCGCTCAGACCTATGACGGGGCGGCCGTCATGAGCGGTAACGTGCGCGGGGTACAGACGGTCATGAAGGAGACGTACCCAAACGCTCAGTTTGTTCACTGCTACGCCCACCAACTGAAGCTGACCCTGCAGCAACTGTGTTCAGCAAGGATGAGCATCCTGAAGGTGTTTTTTGCAGATCTAACTGCTTTTTCCACTTTTTTCTCCGGTGCTCCAAAACGTGTTGCAGCTCTTGCAGAGGCAACACAGAGACGCATACCACGGCCACCGGCTGTGAGATGGAACTTTAAAAGCAGAACTGTGAACGCGGTTTGGGAGACCCGAGAAGCACTTCTTCAGTGTATGGACCATATACGCACACAACCAGGATGGGATGCGGTCACCATAAGTGAGGCATACGGCCTGTCAAAGAAACTGCGGGACCGAGCATTTATGCAGCTCCTGGAGTTTTTTTCGTTGCTTATGCCAGAAGTGGATGTTTTATACAACACTCTGCAAAAACGAAGCATCGATGCACCTGGGATCAACAGCGCGCTCTGCCGCTTCAAGGGAAATGTCCAGAAAATGAGGCAGCAAACTGATGCATTGGCCGCCACCACTCATGATGGAACAGACGAGCCAGGCCGACGAGTCAGCAGCACAGCGCCGGTAATGAAGGAGGCATGTGACACAGTCATCTCACAGGTGGAACAGAGGTTCTCACAGAGTGACCATTTGATCGCTGCAAAGCTCGTTGACAGCTCATTCTTCCCACAGCATGTCCTGTCATTTCCTACACCTGAGCTTGACTGCGCAGTGAAATTGTGGCCTGCTTTGGGAAACAAGGAGAAGTTGAAGTCTGAGCTGACCACGCTCTACCGCCACAGTGAACTTCACACTGGAAACACTGCCCTGTCTCTGTTGAAATCCATTCACGAGAACAACTTGGAGGATACTTTTGCTGAGACTGTTATTTTGGTCAAAATAATAGTAACAACTCCGATGACGACATCCGAGTCAGAGAGGAACTTTTCCACCCTCAAAAGGATAAAGACTTTCACTCGCAACACCATGGGACAGCTGCGACTTAACGCATTGGCCATGCTTTCAATTGAAAGCCAGTTGATCCAGCAACTACAGGACTTCATCCCCAAAGTGATAGAAACATTCTGTCAGAGGAAGGACCGCCGTGCCGCTTTTCTTTTCAAGTGAGCCTTCAGCTTTGGTAAGTTCATTTATGTCATATATTTAGTTGATCTTCTGTGTTTTGCCTCTGCTGGATCGATTGATATTGTGACCTCGGTGATGAGTGTCTGTGTTTTCCTTATATTTACAGTCTATGGTGTTTTAATGCTAAAGCATTATGGTGGTTGTTGTTGTTGTTAAGAATTGCTTTGTGATGGTGCCCTTTACTTATGTATTAAGGTGCATTACAATATGACATCCCCACGCTGTGTACCGTACATTTACGTACACAGTGTACGTAAATGTATGCGCTGACAGTGTTGCTCCGTGTGGTCTTCAGTATGTAATTTGACACTCCCCCTCTCCCCCCCTCTCTCTCTCCCCCCCTCTCTCTCTCCCCCCCCTCTCTCTCTCTCTCTCCCCCCCACCTCTCTCTGTCCCCCCACCTCTCTCTCTCCCCCCTCTCTCTCTCTCTCTCTCCTCCCCCCTCTCTCTGTCCCCCCCCCCCTCTCTCTCTCTCCCCCCCACCTCTCTCTGTCCCCCCCACCTCTCTCTGTCCCCCCCTCTCTCTCTCTCTCCCCCCCCCCCTCTCTCTCCCCCCTCTCTCTCTCTCTCTCTCTCCTCCCCCCTCTCTCTGTCCCCCCCCCCCCTCTCTCTCTCCCCCCCCACCTCTCTCTGTCCCCCCACCTCTCTCTGCCCCCCCAGTTTTGTACACATAGAAACGCCACTGATCATGACACGGCACACCAAACAGACTTTTAATGAAAATGGAATTGCTTCAAGGAAAGATGAAATGCAAACTCTGCAAAAAGAGGAGGAAACTGGAGAAACACTCAAACGTCGACGGACTGCAGTGGTAAGTCTTACATTTTTAGCACGGGTTTTAACGATGACTTCCTCTGTTTACTGATATGTCATGTTACAAAGATAAGTTCTTTATCAGGAAAAAAGGACTAGGAATTTACGATTGGCCTTTTGTAGGAAGTGCCGACGTAAAAAACACAGAGGGAAAACGATGAAGAAGTCAGTGAGGTGTGTGTCCCTGTTTGAGAGGAGCAAATGATCCTTGTTCAGCTGGATGAAATACATTTACAGGTAATATTAATTCATCAATAATATCAGTCATTTCCTCAGAGCACAGCAAATGAATGCCTGTAAGTATTACGTTTATTTTAAGCATGTTGACTGTTGTTTAACATTGCCGATATCTAAATGCTAATTTCAGTTAGCGCGTCAATTCCGTTATCCATTATATGTTAGCATTGAGCTAGCGGACTAAATGCTAGTTATTTGGCAATTCACAACGCAGGCGGCTTGGAGGTGTGGCGGGGCACATTGGCGTCGCTTTCACACCTAGCCCCCAGGAACTGCAGGTATCCCTTGAAAAAGAGATAGTTGATCTCAATGGGATTTTTTACCTGGTTAAATAAAGGCTACAAACAAACTGCGCCGGTGTTCCGGATTAACTGGTTCCCCGATCAACTGGTTCCCCGATCAACTGGTTCCCCGATCAACTGGTTCCCCGATCAACTGGGGCACAGATGTGAGGGGCGTGGCCTTCGACTGAAATACACATTTCGATCGCTTCTTCTGTCGTTTACATACATGTGTTGGTATATTTGGCTCGGTAGGAAGACTTTGATGCACATTCAGTACCAGTGTGTGAGGTTGTGGTTACGATGGCGATATCCGGACGCGAACAGCGAGACTACAAAAAAAGAAACGAGTTGACTGGGGATGTCTGTTCAAAACATTGCGAGCTCCAATAAATCATTTAAACCAGCTATTGTTGCCCGATTTATCACTGAATATCGTTCCTAATGTGATACTAAGTCCATCTGAGACCTGTGTACACCTTCAGACAGCCTCCAAGTGAAGCACACGGTGTTTACTCACAGTTTGAAAGCAGCGTGCTGGAGAAGTCTTCATCTGTGTTAAACTGTGACCCGCTCAGGTAAACGGCGATCCGCCCAGGGAACTGGGACCCGCCCATGTGAAACTGTGATCCACCCAGGTTAAACTGTGTTAAGACTTCTGTGGCTATCTACCAGCGACCATGTTTAATATGAAAGACTACACACACAGTATTCTGCAGCACTCATCCAGATAAGATGTGACTGTTAACTCGTTTTACAAAGATAGCAGCAGAAATGTCATTGCTGCATGTGCAGGGATACTTAGACTTTAAAATGCTGATGGGTCATTAATGTTGGTCTCGGCAAACAATATTAGGAGTCCTCTATTCAAACGTAATATTCAGTGTGTAGCGACATGAAAATAACAAAAAAGTTCATGCTGGACTCAAACCCGAGTCCCAATAGCAAAAACCACTCGAGCCCTGCGCGTTATGAGTGCGCCACGGACCCAACACGATACCTTCTGGAGAATCATAAACTAAATCATTGTGTTGAAAACACTGACGTCAATTACATTACATGACATTGCATTTACCAGACGCTTTTATCCAAAGCGACTTACAATAAGTGCATTCGACCAAGAAGATGCAAACTTGAAGACAACAGAATCATATAAGTACATCAGGTTTCATAGAGCCAAAACATTTCAAGTGCTCCTCAACTGGCTTTAGATAAGCCAGTGCTTTGTTAGTATATAAGTGCTTTGTTAATCATTCTAACGTCAATAAATCCGTTACAAACTATTCTTGTTGTCAGTCTTACATTTGTATCATATATCGTTATTAATATGATGTCGAGTCGATTTGATACCTGTTTATACTTTCATGCAGTCTGTTAGTGAAACATACAATTGAACAACAGGTGTACAGACTTATCATTAATTGGGGCATGGGTCCAGTCTATATAAGTTGGATTAACCTTTCACAATTTTGTGTGGTTTGTGAGGAGAGAGAGAGAGAGAGAGAGAGAGAGAGAGAGAGAGAGAGAGAGAGAGAGAGAGAGAGAGAGAGAGAGAGAGAGAGAGAGAGAGAGAGAGAGAGAGAGAGAGAGAGAGAGACGAGAGAGGAGATACAGAGAGATACAGAGAGAGAGAG
>NW_022987937.1:0-37500 GCF_902827165.1 Trematomus bernacchii
TGCGTGGGAGTGAGGTGTGTGTGTGCGTGAGTGTGCGTGAGTGTGTGTGCGTGAGTGTGTGTGTGTGCGTGAGTGTGTGTGCGTGAGTGTGTGTGTGTGAGTGTGTGTGCGTGTGCGTGAGTGTGTGTGCGTGTGTGTGTGTGTGGGTGTGCATGTGAGTGTGTGGGTGTGCGTGAGTGTGTGTGTGAGTGTGCGTGTGTGTGTGCGTGAGTGTGTGTGTGCGTGAGTGAGTGTGTGTTCAAGGTTCAAGGTTCAAGGTTCTTTATTGTCAATCTGACATAGCTACAGAGTAATTATGCAGTTGAAAATCTTATGTCACAGGCTTCTCCAACAATGCAACATAATAACATAACATAATAACAATAAGAGCAAGAGCAATACAAAAAGAATAATAGTTATAAAAATGAAATAAAGTGATGATGTGGAATAGTGCAGTATGAGTCTATATACAAGTTATTGGAATGATATATATATATTAGGTATTAGATACATATTACTGAGTAGCAGTTGAATGTTTGAAGTTGTTTCAACAGTTCAATTGTTTAACAGTCTCACTGCCCGCGGGAAGAAACTGTCTCCGAATCTTCTTGTCCTTGCCAGGATGCTGCGGTAACGTCTGCCAGACGGCAACAGAAAGAACAGTTTGTGGCTGGGGTGATGGGGGTCTTTGATAATCCGTAGTGATTTCTTCCTGAGCCGCTGGGAGTAAAGGTCCTCCATGGATGGCAGCTCCGTCCTGGTGATGTGCTGTGCAGTTTTCACCACCCTCTGTAAAGCCTTACGATCGAGGTCGGTGCAGCTGCCGTACCAGGCCGTCATGCTGCCAGTGAGGATACTCTCTATCGTGCACCTGTAGAAGTTGCAGAGTATCCTGGAATCCATTTTGAACCTCCTCAACCTGCGGAGGAAGAAGAGCCGCTGTCGAGCTTTCTTGGTGATGGTGGTGGTGTGAAGAGACCATGTCAGGTCCTCAGTGATGTGGACCCCAAGGAACCTGAAGCTTTTGACTCTCTCCACCGTAGTCCCATTGATGGCGATGGGGGCGTGTCCCTCTCCCTGCTGCTTCCTGTAGTCCACAATCAGCTCCTTTGTTTTGCTGATGTTGAGATGGAGGTTGTTCTCCTGGCACCAAGATGTCAGGTTTTCGACCTCCTCTCTGTATGCCGTCTCGTCATCGTCTGTGATCTGGCCGATGACGGTCGTGTCATCAGCAAACTTCACGATGGTGTTGGAGCTGTGTGTGGCCACGCAGTCGTGGGTGAACAGGGAGTAGAGGAGAGGGCTGAGCACGCAGCCTTGAGGGGCACCGGTGTTAAGAATCAGGGTGGAGGATGTGATGTTTCCCACCCGCACTGCCTGGGGTCTGCCCGTCAGGAAGTTCAGGATCCAGTCGCAGAGGGCGCTGTTGAGCCCGAGGTCTCTGAGCTTGATGGCCAGCTTGGAGGGCACAATGGTGTTGAATGCTGAACTGTAGTCAATGAACAGCATTCTCACATATGTGTTCCTGTTCTTCGGGTCCAGGTGTGAGAGGGCAGTGTGGAGGGTGAGGGCTATGGCGTCGTCTGTGGACCTGTTTGCTCTGTAGGCAAACTGCAGGGGGTCCAGAGATTCAGGGAGGGAGGAGGTGATGAATAATTTGACTAACCGCTCAAAGCACTTCATTATGATGGAGGTGAGTGCTACTGGGCGGTAGTCGTTGGGGCAGGTGATGATTGTCTTTTTGGGGACAGGAATGATGGTGGAGTGTTTAAGACATGTGGGGACTACAGACTGCAGCAGGGACCTGTTGAAGATGTCTGTGAACACCTCTGCCAGCTGAACTGCACACACCCTGAGAACACGGCCAGGGATGCCATCAGGTCCAGGAGCCTTGTGTGGGTTAACCCTTTTAAAGGATTTACACACATCTGCCCTATTTAAAACAAAAGGGCAGTGTAGCTCCTGGTCCCTCTGTACCTCCACAGCCTGGCTGCTCTCAAAGCGTGCAAAAAACTGTTTAGCTCATCTGGGAGAGATGCGCACGCAGACACTCCCGCAGCACCCCCCGCTGCTCCTTTGTAGTCAGTCATTGTCCTTAGTCCCGCCCACATATTCCTAGTGTTACAGCCTTTGAAGTCAGATTCCACCTTGTCTTTGTACTGTCTCTTTGCTGCTGATTGCTCTCCGGAGATCATACCTAGACTTCCTGTACTCCTCCAAATCTCCCGCTGTGTGCGCGAGAGTGCGCGCTTTCAGTTTGCCGCGCACCTCACCGTTTACCCAGGGCTTTTGATTTGGGAATGTCCGTACAGAAACCTTCGGTACCACGTCATCGATGCATTTCCCAATGTAGCAGATGACAGTGTCCGTGTGTGTGTTGATGTTATTGTCCTCAAACACACTCCAATCTGTAGATGCAAAGCAATCCTGCAGTGCTGCATCTGACTCCTCGCTCCATCGTTGTACTGTCCTTGTTATCGGTCTGTCCCTTTTAAGTTTCTGCTTGTAAGCAGGCAACAACAGTAGTGAGATATGGTCTGATTTGCCGAAGGGAGGGCGAGGGAGAGCCTTATATCCATTCCGGAAAGGGGAATAAACATGGTCCAGTATGTTTCCCCCGCGCGTCGAGAAGTTGATGTGTTGGTAATATTTTGGCAAAACCTTCTTCATGTTGGCGGTGTTGAAATCTCCGGCCACAACGAACGCCGCATCTGGCCGTGAAGTCTCGGTTTTATCAATAATCCCAAACAGCTGATCGAGTGCCGTGTTGTTGTCGGCGAGTGGCTGCGGCGGGACATACACTGCTGTTATCACAACAGATGTGAATTCCCTCGGCAGATGGAAGGCCCCGACATGAGATCATGAGGTGCTCTAGCTGTGCGGAACAGTCCGATGAAATAATCTTCACATCTGAGCACCAGTTGTTGTTAGTCATTACACACACACCGCCTCCCTTACTTTTCCCCGAGTTAGCAGTCCGGTCCTGACGAAAAATAGAGAATCCATCAGGAACAATAGCGGAGTCCGGGATAGCGGTGTTGAGCCAAGTCTCAGTGAGAATTAACACGTTACAGTTCTTAATGTCCCGTTGAAAAGCTATCCGGCTTCTGAGTTCATCTAGCTTATTTTCAATGGATTGAACATTAGCCAGAAGAATACTCGGAAGAGGGGGCCGATTCTCACGTTTCCTCAGTCTGACCAGCAACCCGGCCCGGCATCCCCGCTTTGTCTTCTTCTTGCGTCTCTCAGGTAGAACAGCAACAGGTAGCCATGGTGGATCTCCATTGTTTGTCGGAGGGTTATTTTTGTCCACGAAGTTTCGCAATTGGAAAAGTTCCTCTCTGCTATATTGTATGGCAGAGTAGGTGCGGTCGGCTAGCATGTTGCGAACCATGTTAAAAGTAAAACGGCAAAAGTAAAAGAAATATGTACAAAATACGAAAATGGGCAAAGTTGGAGAGGAGCACGAAGACGATGCGGCCATCTTCACCGGCGCATCAACGTCAATCGTTGCGATTGACGTTGAGTGCGTGTGTGTGTGCGTGAGTGTGCGTGAGTGTGTGTGTGTGTGTGTGTGCGAGTGTGAGTGTGCGAGTGCGTGAAGTATCAGTATCAGAATACCTTCATTCGTCCCAGAGGGGAAATGTACATTGTTACAGCAGAAAAGAGACAAAGACAGCTTAATGTTAACTAAGAAGCATAAACGTGTGTGTGTGTGTGTGTGTGCGTGTGTGTGTGTGTGTGTGTGTGTGTGTGTGCGTGTGTGTGTGTGTGCGCGTGTGTGTGTGTGTGCGTGTGTGTGTGCGTGTGTAGGTGCAGGCTGCAGACTCAGTGCTGGTGGTTGGAGGAGGATCAACTGGAGTGGAGATGGCCGCTGAGATAAAGACGCAGTATCCACACAAGAAGGTGAGCTTTATTTTATTGATGTTTTTTTTTTGTAATTTTTCTTTAGATTTTCTCTTTGACATAATTTGTAATTTTTCTATAAATTTGAATTTAAATGTTTTATATTTTTAAAAATGTTTTGTATTTATTTATATTTGATTTGTCTTTTTTTTGGTTTTTCTTTAAATGTTACTTTTATTTTTAGGGTTATTTAATTAATTAATTTTTTAAATCGTTTTTTCTTGTTACTATTTTTGATCAGATCTGTTTGAGTTTAATTTTTTTTTATTTCCATGCTTTTGCTATCATCATTTATTTAGTATTATATTGTAATATTCTGTATCTCCCCTCTGGCTCTCAGGTGGTTCTGATCCACTCCCGGGTCCATCTGGCCGACCCGGGCCTGCTGCCCTCCGTCAGAGAGCAGAGCAAAGAGGTGCTGCTGGAGAAGGGGGTGGAGCTAATACTGGGTACACACACACACACACACACACACACACACACACACACACACACACACACACACACACACACACACACACACACACACACACACACACACACACACACACACACACACACACACACACACACACAGTTTTACTCCCACCGAAAGGGCTAGACAACACGGGGCGTGACCACTCAACTTTAGTTTCGGATTTATGTTTATTTAAAGTGGACCTATCATGCTATATTATAATAATATAGTGTAGGACCATACCTATATAAGGCATATTTATACTTTTTGTTTTTCAAAATACCAAACAGATCATGCATTTTAGCCATGCCTCATTTCCCTCAATTTGACAATTTTTAGCTCTGTTTTGGCAAGGGCTGATTCTGTGAAAACAGCACCACCTACAGGCCTGGCATATGTACTACAGCGTCTCCAGCGCTTTGGAACGGCAATGGCCGGGGCTGTCTCCTCCTGATTGGTGGAGTTGGCCCAATAGCCGTAGCGCCACCGTCCTGACGTCAGGACAGTGTTCAAATCTGGATCAGTTTTTATCAGATCCGTTGCAGCCCCTTTTTTAGAGATTTGGGTATGGAGGAAAATAGAGAGGGTTGTGTTTTCTGACACTTGGTGAGTTCCCTGGAACACCGGGGACACATATTCATGTAGAAAAGACGTACAAAGGTGCATTTTTCATGATAGGTCCCCTTTAACACGCTCTTCTCCACTCAAAGAAGCACATGGTATCAGCAAGTCAGCTTTTCTTCATACAAACCCATTTAGTTAGGTTATCAACCTAAGAGAAAACACATTACACACAAATGACATAGAGCATCCACAACAAAGGTCTGTCACCATAATCACATGTGAACCAAACACTACCGGCTGCCCGTGGCTGATCAAAACAGAAGTGACAAACATTTCACTGGGCTTTTCAAGATGGCTGACGGTCCCTCATCAAAAGAGTCCCAAGGGAAACAAAATACTGGAACCAAGGTTCCCTCCCACCTGAGACCTATTTTTCATTACAACCTGCACAACTAAACAAGTAGCTTAAAGGTGGGGTAGGTAAGTTTGAGAAACCGGCTGGAGATACACTTGTTATATTCCATGGAATGCTCTTAACATCCCGATAGCAATGAATATCTGAAGTGCTTTGACAAAAAATCCATAAATAAGTATCATCTGTGGAAGCTGTAGTACTGTAAAAAGCACGACCAATCATCTGAGCCGGCCCGGCTAAAATAACTGGATGGCCGACCTGCCTGTCAGCCTTCCATCTGTGCACAAACTTATCTCGTGCCCTCATTGGTCATGTGCGCGTTCGTGTTGGAGGAGGGGCTCTGTGAGGAAGTGGGAGATTTTCTCCGGTTGTGTATTTTCAAATTCTAGCGATCTCGAGCCGGTTTCTCAAACTTACCTACCCCACCTTTAATGCTTCATGATTGAAATAAATAAATAGAAAATAAATGAATAAACAACCAAAATTAACTCCACACACACACACACACACACACACACACACACACACACACACACACACACACTGATGCACACACACACTTTAATATATCACCCTCTCAGGTGAGAAGGTGTCCAACCTGTCGGAGCTGCAGCTGAACGTCGTCAGCAGGAACTCGGAGGTGAAGACAGATAAAGGTCAGACTCTGACCTCAGATCTGATCATCAGCTGCACCGGACTCAAGGTCAACTCTGACGCCTACGCCTCCAGCTTCTGTGAGTCCTGGAGTACATAGATATATTTAAATACACTAAAGTATATACTACAGTACTTCAGTACATGTTTACAGATATATTTCATAGTGCAGTTAGGTGATCTGGCCTCTAGAGGGCAGTAGAGGAGTTTTTCACCGTCTTATCAGGATCAGAGTGAGACATCTGCACCTGTGTGTGTGTGTGTGTGTGTGTGTGTGTGTGTGTGTGTGTGTGTGTGTGTGTGTGTGTGTGTGTGTGTGTGTGTGTGTGTGTGTGTGTGTGTGTGTGTGTGTGTGTGTGTGTGTGTGTGTGTGTGTGTCAGCCGACTCCCTGGTGGAGGGCGGGGCTCTGAAGGTGAACCCTCACCTGCAGGTTGAGGGCTTCTCCAACGTGTTCGCTGTGGGCGACTGCACCGACATCAAAGAGCCGAAGACGGCGTACAACGCCGAGCTGCACGCCCACGTCGCCGTTAGCAACATCAAGAACATCCTGAGCGGGAAGGAGCTGACCTCGTATCAGACAGGTACACACACCTGTCTGTACTCACACCTGTACACACACCTGTCTGTAGACACACCTGTCTGTAGACACACCTGTCTGTACTCACACCTGTACTCACACCTGTCTGTACTCACACCTGTCTGTACTCACACCTGTACTCACACCTGTCTGTACTCACACCTGTCTGTACTCACACCTGTCTGTACTCACACCTGTACTCACACCTGTCTGTACTCACACCTGTCTGTACTCACACCTGTACTCACACCTGTCTGTACTCACACCTGTCTGTACTCACACCCGTCTGTACTCACACCCGTCTGTACACACACCTGTCTGTACACACACCTGTCTGCTGTACTCACACCTGTCTGTACTCACACCCGTCTGTACTCACACCCGTCTGTACTCACACCTGTCTGTACTCACACCCGTCTGTACTCACACCTGTCTGTACTCACACCCGTCTGTACTCACACCTGTCTGTACTCACACCTGTAGACACACCTGTCTGTACTCACGCCTGTAGACACACCCGTCTGTACTCACACCCGTCTGTAGACACACCCGTCTGTACTCACACCTGTCTGTACTCACACCTGTCTGTAGACACACCCGTCTGTACTCACACCCGTCTGTACTCACACCTGTCTGTACTCACACCTGTCTGTACTCACTCCCGTCTGTACTCACTCCCGTCTGTACTCACACCCGTCTGTAGACACACCCGTCTGTACTCACACCCGTCTGTACTCACACCTGTCTGTACTCACACCTGTCTGTACTCACTCCCGTCTGTACTCACTCCCGTCTGTACTCACACCCGTCTGTACTCACACCTGTCTGTACTCACTCCCGTCTGTACTCACTCCCGTCTGTACTCACACCCGTCTGTAGACACACCTGTCTGTACTCACACCTGTCTGTAGACACACCTGTCTGTACACCCGTCTGTACTCACACCTGTCTGTACTCACACCCGTCTGTACTCACACCTGTCTGTACTCACTCCCGTTTGTACTCACACCCGTCTGTAGACACACCCGTCTGTACTCACACCCGTCTGTACTCACACCCGTCTGTACTCACTCCCGTCTGTAGACACACCCGTCTGTACTCACACCTGTCTGTACTCACTCCCGTCTGTAGACACACCCGTCTGTACCTGTCTGTACTCACACCTGTCTGTACTCACACCTGTACTCACACCTGTCTGTACTCACACCTGTCTGTACTCACACCTGTCTGTACTCACACCTGTCTGTACTCACACCCGTCTGTACTCACACCCGTCTGTACTCACACCCGTCTGTACTCACACCTGTCTGTACTCACACCTGTCTGTACTCACACCGGTCTGTACTCACACCCGTCTGTACTCACACCCGTCTGTACTCACACCTGTCTGTACACACACCTGTCTGTACACACACCTGTCTGCTGTACTCACACCTGTCTGTACTCACACCTGTCTGTACTCACACCCGTCTGTACTCACACCCGTCTGTACTCACACCTGTAGACACACCTGTCTGTACTCACACCTGTAGACACACCCGTCTGTACTCACACCCGTCTGTAGACACACCTGTCTGTACTCACACCTGTCTGTACTCACTCCCGTCTGTACTCACTCCCGTCTGTACTCACACCCGTCTGTACTCACACCCGTCTGTACTCACACCCGTCTGTACTCACACCCGTCTGTACTCACACCTGTCTGTACTCACTCCCGTCTGTACTCACTCCCGTCTGTACTCACACCCGTCTGTAGACACACCTGTCTGTACTCACACCTGTCTGTAGACACACCTGTCTGTACACCCGTCTGTACTCACACCTGTCTGTACTCACACCCGTCTGTACTCACACCTGTCTGTACTCACTCCCGTCTGTACTCACACCCGTCTGTACTCACACCCGTCTGTACTCACACCTGTCTGTACTCACACCCGTCTGTACTCACACCTGTCTGTACTCACTCCGTCTGTACTCACACCCGTCTGTACTCACACCCGTCTGTAGACACACCCGTCTGTACTCACATCCGTCTGTACTCACACCCGTCTGTAGACACACCCGTCTGTACTCACATCCGTCTGTACTCACACCCGTCTGTACTCACTCCCGTCTGTAGACACACCCGTCTGTACTCACACCCATCTGTACCCGTCTGTACTCACACCCGTCTGTACTCACACCCGTCTGTACTCACACCCGTCTGTACTCACACCTGTAGACACACCCGTCTGTACTCACTCCCGTCTGTAGACACACCCGTCTGTACTCACACCCGTCTGTACCCGTCTGTACTCACACCCGTCTGTACTCACACCCGTCTGTACTCACACCCGTCTGTACTCACACCTGTAGACACACCTGTCTGTACTCACACCTGTCTGTACTCACACCCGTCTGTACTCACACCCGTCTGTACTCGCGTCTGTACTCACACCCGTCTGTACTCACACCTGTACTCACACCTGTCTGTACTCACACCTGTACTCACAGCTGTCTGTACTCACACCTGTCTGTACACACACCTGTCTGTACTCACACCTGTACTCACACCCGTCTGTACTCACACCTGTCTGTACTCACACCTGTACTCACACCTGTCTGTACACACACCTGTCTGTACTCACACCTGTCTGTACACCTGTTGCTAACGTCAGTGTGTTGCTGGTTGCTAGGCAGCGTCACCATGCTGCTGGCGATGGGCCCTGACGACGGCGTGGGGCAGTTTAATGGATGGCAGCTTCCTCGATTCCTGGTCACTCTGGGGAAGAGTCGAAATCTGCTGGTGTGGAAGAGCTGGAGGGATATGAAGCAGAGCCAACACTGACACACACACACACACTGACACACACACACACTGACACACTGACACACACACACACACTGACACACTGACACACACACACACTGACACACACACACACTGACACACTGACACACACACACACACTGACACACTGACACACACACACACTGACACACTGACACACACACACACACTGACACACTGACACACACTGACACACACACACACAGTATGATTCATTCCTGATCTCACAGATGTGTCTATCTAAAGTTTCTTTAAATATAAAATATATCTTTTCCAAACTGTTTCTCTGAAATCGTTTACCTGAATATGTAATAAATAATCTCAATAAAGTCACTGTGTGTTTATCATTTTTTTAGGATCTTTGGCAAATGTGGCATTTCCACTTTAAACTATTTAGTTAAACTCATTTTAGAATCTTTCCCAATGTTTGCAATCATTTAGTACGTTTTCTACTAAACACAGATCCTGAGCTAAATACAATACGAGGTAACCATGACGTTAACATCTGTAGAGGACTCTTTAAAGTAGAGACACTACACACTGATATACACCTGAACATCAGCAGGAGAGGACTCTTTAAAGTAGAGACACTATATACTGATATACACCTGAACATCAGCAGGAGAGGACTCTTTAAAGTAGAGACACTACATACTGATATACACCTGAACATCAGCAGGAGAGGACTCTTTAAAGTAGAGACACTACATACTGATATACACCTGAACATCAGCAGGAGAGGACTCTTTAAAGTAGAGACACTATATACTGATATACACCTGAACATCAGCAGGAGAGGACTCTTTAAAGTAGAGACACTACATACTGATATACACCTGAACATCAGCAGGAGAGGACTCTTTAAAGTAGAGACACTACATACTGTGGAGGAAACTTCTGTGTAGTAATGCATGGAGTCACCGACTCAGGAAGGAGACACGGTGAGAGTTGGAGCTTTGATGTCAAACACTGATGGGTTTATTCAGAGTATTCGGCCGGAGGATTCACATCACAAATCAAAGAGTCAGAGGTTCTGACCACACGGTAGAGTTGCCACGTCAATTCTGAAGAACCTCTCTCTATGCTAGACCTTTTAACTGGTTCACAGAGAGAAATCAACATCTCTGAAGGAGTAGACTAAACACTGAATAATCTGCGTCCGACGCTCATGGCCTCAAGGATTTCACATCTTAGAGCCCACAAACACCGATAAAGAAGTGCCTCAGTGTTCTCACAACAATTACCCTTCGTGCCAGTCAAGTTGACCGGTCTCACACTGGTGACAACAACACATATGGCACCAAGGCCTTTCCTTAAAGGAGATAACACATGTCAGAGTAAAAGGTTAGATATCTAGAAGAATTATTCCTTAACAGTTCCTCTCTTTTTATCATTTTTGATAACCTTAAAACATTAGTCTAATAATTCTGGTCAATACTTAAATCAATAGGCGTCTTCAGATTCGAGTGTGGTCTCACCTTACATTCAATTACATCACAAAGTAGAATAAGATTGAAACATTCAATCACAATGATTGATACAGGCAATCATAATAGGAACAATTATCTCTCATCAGTGTTTGGAGCATCTTTTGTCAAAAGCATAATAATGAACACACATAAAAACACAGATACATAATAGCAAAATATTTGTTTTAAACTAATATCTTTTATCATTTAAACCATTAGTTAATGTCATTTATCAAACTATAAAATCAAAACCAGAAACAGCTTAAAGATTTGCTTTAAGGCAAAAGCATTTCAAACTTAGGATCATCAGAGATCCAGCTAAGGCATACAATTCACAGTGGTGATTTGATCAATCTGTAATCGGCAAAGTTGCAGTGTCCTCAATTTTAGGATTACTTTACGTTTACTTCATTACGCTTTAGTCAAGAGTAAGGCACTTAGTCTTAGTAAAATCAATACATTCATTTTAGTCAAATACATTGTTCAAAATCTGAAAAGGAAAAGTTAGGCAAATATTCAAAGACTTTTGTAAAAACCTGGAAAGGAAAGATTAAACATTCTTAAAACTTTAATTCATACATTTGTAAATGCTACAACTGATCTGTACCAAATTAAGTCTATCACTTATTCTTATTAGCCATACTTACCTGAACATCTACTTATGGTACTTGGAAAGGATTCTTCTGTGTTTATCTAATGTTGAATATAGAATATCAATTTCTTTAAATTATACTTCTCTAATTTGAGGATCAAATATGCTACATAATTGTTATATGAATTATTATAAATATTTGTTTTGGGCCAAAACTTAAATGAATCCAGTACTTGAAACATCATGTTAGGTCTGTCTGTTCATGGACAATACATTACAGAGTTGTGTTGTTAAGCCTGATTGCTGGATGATTAAGGATATTAACATTATCTGTTATAATATTAGAAATACCTTATAATTCAATACCTTATAATCTGAAAATATTTATTTATTAATTTTGTTTAGTGTGAAAATCTAATCTGATCTGACTAAATATATTAATCACCACTATTTAACACATGTCTGGTCATTGGAAATATAAAAAACAATCATTAATTGTACATCTTTAAACATCTGGTCATTCAATTCAAAGTTCATCTTTGTACGAGAGCTGGAAGAACATGTCCGTCAGGCTTCCTGACTCGTTCTCCTCCTCCCTTTATGACACCGAGTGTCTGGTGTGTAAAGGCATCCTGATACTGTAGATTAGCACTGATTGGCTCAAACTCTTCTTCATCAGAGCGCCATATTTCAACCCCCCAATTGCTCTGCTTTTGTGTGGCTCATTCAGTGAGCACTGTAGCTGACCCCCCAGTGAGACGGAGGCTCATCTGCCGGTATTCCTTCTGCTATCTGCTTGAGTACAACTGCGTATTCCTGATGCATCCAGGTGTCCCCCCCGTTATGGGAGAGGTTAGGAAGACATCAAACTCCTCCAAGAAACATGGAACCTTGTATTATAGAAGCCTCGGAAGCCCTCGCTCGTCCTGCAGGGTGGTCTGCTAGAGCCCACCGAGCAGAAAGGTGAAGAGAAGAACCCCCTCTTATCAGAAAGGTGAAGAGAAGCATCCCATCTTATCAGAAAGGTGAAGAGAAGCATCCCCTCTTATCAGAAAGATGAAGAGAAGAACCTCCTCTCAGCAGAAAGGTGAAGAGAAGCATCCCCTCTTATCAGAAAGGTGAAGAGGAGCATCCCATCTTATCAGAAAGGTGAAGAGGAGCATCCCATCTCGAACGACCTCGTGCTTCCTTGCACGTGGCTGGGGGTGCTCTCTGCACCCGGAGAGTGTGACCCTCTCTCTCTCTGACCCTTGGCCTTGAGAGCTGTCCTAGTTATTGGGTTAACACCTGATAGGGATGTTTTTCTGAGTGAAGACAACTCAAAGTAATGGATTAGCACATTATCATTTAATTACAAAAATAGGATAGGCCCCTCAGAATGATTTGGGAGCCTTCCTGACACATGCACATTATCATTTTGAAGGTTTGTGTTAGTCATTGAACATGCAAGAATCATATACTCATCAGTCCATAGCAGAGACATGTTATTGTAAGTTAAAGGTGAGCTTGTCCCTGTGGATATAACCCCTTCTCAATGATTCTAAATGTATATTAATTCACCATTTACCTTTTGATAAAATATTAGTTTATCAGAAATATTTAGTCTCTTCCATAAAACATAGGTTTGAGAAATAAATTACCCAATATAAAATAAATTACTCAATATAATTGACTCTTCCCTCCCTTTTCTTACATATGGTACATATGAAATAATAACTTAGGAGTCTATTTAAACATGGTATAGTTTATAATCTATGAATCGAGAAGACTCAGTATCACCTGTGTGCAGCTTACAAAAACCCATTGTGATAAACATATATTATGCAGGAAATTGATACATTTGTTGAAAAACAAAGCATATCTGATTTGGGAGGAAAAGTTTCATCCCTTTAACATCTGAGTTATTACTGAAGGCATAGCATGAATGATACTGGGTGTCTGAGGGTGTCATTACTGAGAAATGTCAAACAAAATCAAAACCTTACATTTGAAAACAGGTTTGCATTCCTCCACTGAAGGTGACGTTATCATTGGAAACATTAAAAGCTAATTGTTTTGATGTAGAATCTATGCATTGAATCGTTAGAGCAGAACAGAATGGTTGTATTGTAGCCTGAGTTTTGTGCAGCCTTCAGTTTTACCAGGTGGAAACATTGTCTATATAATGTGAATACATGTAGAACTAGACATTAAGTCCCTGACATTAGGCCTATTTGAAACAATAGTAGGGGCTTTTACCAGCTCGCCCACTTACAGGCATCCTCTGCATAGCAGTATGAATAGCCTTAAAAACAAACCACTCTGCGGTAACGAGAGTCATGTATCTGAACCAAATGCCCTAAGTGAAGCCGTTAGTCTCATCTGACTGACCCAAGGGTTGGTGCTGGTGTGACAGGGAGGCTTCCAAGTGTTCATAGCAGATGCTTTCAGTTCATGGCTCAGTGGGGGGGAGCAGACCCATGTGAGACAGTATCAACAGCTGTAATGTTCAGTTTGAGGAGTGTCATTCTCTCTGGGAGCATGAAATGGTGTCCATTCAGACCAGACCATTAATGTCATGTAGAGCAGCCATAGCATCTCTGTGACTGCACTCAGCCGGACTGCAGCAGGGCAGAACTGGGTGACTTTTAGTGAAGCCGTCCAAGGCCATAGACAAAATGGAACCACGTACTAACAAAAGGGACACAAGGTCATCAATGTCTCTCTTTACCTTTGGCCTGATTGTAAAACAAATTAGTGGAAGAAATGTGGAACACTAATCCATCATCATGTGACATTTAGAGTTCATTTAAATAATTACTTATGGGTTGAAGTCAAATTAACATTAACATTAGAACTAAAGTCAGTCAAAATTGGACGTGCACGGATCAGAATCTAATCAATACACCATTTTCCCAGCTCTGTAATGAAAAGGATATCAAGATTAGGTACATTACAGGAGTGATAAAACATCCAAACATGCACACTTATCTTATTCTAGTAGAGATTAGAGGACAGGTCTAATGTTGTGAACAAAATGATCAAGTCAAGTTATTTTATTTATTTTATCTTATGTACCACATTTAATTTAATAATTAATCTTAAATTACTAATAACTTTAAAGAAGGCAACAATTTACAATGTGGATAAGGTGACTACTTATCCAAAGTGTGTGTGTGTGTGTGTGTGTGTGTGTGTGTGTGTGTGTGTGTGTGTGTGTGTGTGAACAGCTTGTCTGCCCAAGGTTTAAAACATTTGGGACAGCAGTGAGAATGTTATGAGAAACAATTTGTTGCTTATACTGAACTCGAAAGAAGCTCGACTGGAACATTTTAAATAAATCAAAACACTTGCACATTAATTAAATACATTTGACATTTAGCTTGAGCTGGGTTCAATACTTTCTTTATGGTATTTAAATTGGGCTCAAGTAGAACCTTTACATGGATTTGGCTTGCAACACAAAGTGATACCGATCTCTGTCTGTTATGATTTGAAAGTCTCATGATTTAAAGTGTAGGGCTGTGAAGGAGAGGCCCTTGGAAAACAACCTCTACTTCTTTGTTAACTGTAATTACTTATTGTAAAGAGATTGCAACATTATACTTTTTAAAGAATTGCTCAATTCATTTAACACATTTATTATGCACACTGTAATGAAAACGTCAACAAATATATTGATCCTGGCTTAACCAGCGACCTTTACTCTTTTGTTCATAAGCTCGGTTTCAGAAAACTTGTCAGTAGTTTAACAACTATTATAATTGTAGTAATGTCTATGGAGACCAATTGGTTGATACGAGAAATCATTTGAAGCAGTTTAATAAAGAATGTTAAACTATATTTAAAACTGTAATTAAACTTCAACTTATATTAATTATCTGAATCCAGTGGCCAGTTGGAATAGACAATCAACAAAGTTTCCATTTTGCAGCAACAGCGCAAAAGGTTTCAACAATAGTTTGTATTATGTCTGAGTCAAGTTCTGTCTTATCAGCTTTGTTTCGGAATGTGTTCAATACATTACGTTTTTTTCATTATTACCATACAATACATAGATTTAAGAATAAATGGAACAAATAATACAACATTGACCTAAAACAGCAGACAGATTTTGCCCCCCTGACCTCCTCAGGCAGGGTTTTTACGACCAGCAGTGATGCCTCTGAGGGTCTAAGGGTGCAGGACGGGGCATAGGGTTTATAAAAGGTCACAAACATATCTTAACATAACAGCAATACAATTTAAAATGTATTCTTAAAGTAATATAATCTTCTCTTCTTCTTACACCTACAGCGCACACCCTGAACAGTGTGCTCCTTGTTTACATTTCCTCTGCACACTCAGATGCAGCGCACACCCTGAACAGTGTGCTTCTTGTTTACGTTTCCTCTGCACACTCAGATGCAGGACATAAAACACTCTTTTGCTATTTATTTTCATTTTGCAGCACATCTATACTACCAGAATTTTGCAAAACACTATATATTATTTATCTTTCTCAAGTCATTTACTTTTGGTGAGTTAACTAAAGCTTAGTTTATTTTACCCTGGCTATGGACTGATTCATTATTAGTTGTTACAAAACATGCACAAGACGGCGGTTAGACAAACCAATATAGACCCCTGATACAAACAATCAGACAAACAAACATGAACTCATAATAAACAACAATGCAACAGCAAAGTTCATCCAGCTCAATTTAGTCCGGATTAAAGAGGTTTCAGAGGGGGTAGGGACTATTTGATCTCTCCCAATGGGAACCCAGTGGGGTACCTTGACTCGTGCCTCCACCCTTGTATACAAGTCCTTAGATCGGTGCCTGAAGACCGTCCAAGAGCAATAACTAGCTTATCCTCTTGCGACCCCACTATCCCTGCTCTAGTGGTGCTATGCCCCCCCGATCCGGAGCACATAGACTTTTTTTCCTCTACCCTTTCTATCCGAAACCACACAGTTAACTGTAGTCCTACTCGACCAGCCTATACACCTCCCATCATGCTCATCACAACGATGAAACACAGTTTTGCTCTACACTTGCATACCACTGCCCACCCATGATCAATTAGCCTATAATTTTATGTATGCACCCCGGACCGACATCAGCTCCTCAGCAATGTAGGGAGCCTGTCGCATCAGGTAATGCACGCACCTCGCACTTGCCAGCACATCGTAAACGGCCACAAGCCACGAGAGTGCTTTTAAACAGTCTCGTTTTTAATAGAGACGGCGGTGGTGTGAGTTAAAGTTATAGACAAAAGCTGTGATTTTCTCCCTCCGAGTTCACTTCACCAGCTCATGCAGATACGGGGAGGCATTTGACACGCATTCCCCGGAGCTGCAGCAGCTGGAGCCGTGTTTTTTTTAGAGGCGCTGGGGGTAATATCTATGGCTGCTTTAGTTAACTGCTAGTGTTGGCCGCTGAAACCCCCGGAATCTCGGCGATTTGTTCATTACAAATCTCTATTTTGATTTCACACAGAAGTTCCACTTTACTGCTGCCCTCATTAAGGTCTTTTTAAACATCTCCGTGTATGCCTGCACGGCACATACGTCCGAGCAGCACACACAGAGGGAACCAGCCAAGACAGAGTCCCTGGATGATCCCCTGGGGTTACTAGCCCCAAATGTTCATTAACCAAAACGAAACGCAGCCGCTTAGCTTCACAGATAATTTTAGGATACCGTCAATCACAGATTCTGGTAAGGCAATGTCCAAATGTAGATTTGAAATCACACTTACCAGTCTCTGAAGATCTGTTGGTATCCTGCCGACAACGCCAATTTGTGGAGGAAACTTCTGTGTAGTAAAGCATGGAGTCACCGACTCAGGAAGGAGACACGGTGAGAGTTGGAGCTTTGATGTCAAACACTGATGGGTTTATTCAGAGTATTCGGCCGGAGGATTCACATCACAAATCAAAGAGTCAGAGGTTCTGACCACACGGTAGAGTTGCCACGTCAATTCTGAAGAACCTCTCTCTATGCTAGACCTTTTAACTGGTTCACAGAGAATCAACATCTCTGAAGGAGTAGACTAAACACTGAATCATCTGCGTCCAACGCTCATGGCCTCAAGGATTTCACATCTTAGAGCCCACAAACACCGATAAAGAAGTGCTTCAGTGTTCCCACAACAATTACCCTTCGTGCCAGACAAGTTGACCGGTCTCACACTGGTGACAACACATATGGCACCAAGGCCTTTCCTTAAAGGAGATAACAGATGTCAGAGTAAAAGGTTAGATATCTAGAAGAATTATTCCTTAACACATACTGATATACACCTGAACATCAGCAGGAGAGGACTCTTTAAAGTAGAGACACTACATACTGATATACACCTGAACATCAGCAGGAGAGGACTCTTTAAAGTAGAGACACTACATACTGATATACACCTGAACATCAGCAGGAGAGGACTCTTTAAAGTAGAGACACTACATACTGATATACACCTGAACATCAGCAGGAGAGGACTCTTTAAAGTAGAGACACTACATACTGATATACACCTGAACATCAGCAGGAGAGGACTCTTTAAAGTAGAGACACTACATACTGATATACACCTGAACATCAGCAGGAGAGGACTCTTTAAAGTAGAGACACTACATACTGATATACACCTGAACATCAGCAGGAGAGGACTCTTTAAAGTAGAGACACTACATACTGATATACACCTGAACATCAGGACTCTTTAAAAAGAAACATCTCAAATGTATAAAACAGCTTCTTTATTTTTTCAAACAATAAATACAAATACGTTAAACTTGAATGTCTTCATGTGTTCTTGTTCGTATAAAAGTGTGTTCATACAGAAAGTCATCATCTTTAATATCCGTCTGCTTCCATCGCACACTTTAAGACAAAGCACAGATTTAACATTTCTTAACGACAGCTTTTTAGAAAAACTAAATATAAAACTTACAAAAAGATAAATATTCAGTGAATAAAAAACATTTAGTGGAATAGTTTGAGACGCTCGGGCGACGGGCCGCCGTCATGCGTCGAATAAATACTACATCAATAAATAGATTTTATTTAGCTGAAACTTCCGGATGGAAAACACCTGGTCAGGTTAACGAGGAGGGGGAGACACCTGGTCAGGTTAACGAGGAGGGGGAGACACCTGGTCAGGTTAACGAGGAGGGGGAGACACCTGGTCAGGTTAACGAGGAGGGGGAGACACCTGGTCAGGTTAACGAGGAGGGGGAGACACCTGTCAGGTTAACGAGGAGGGGGAGACACCTGGTCAGGTTAACGAGGAGGGGGAGACACCTGGTCAGGTTAACGAGGAGGGGGAGACACCTGGTCAGGTTAACGAGGAGGGGGAGACACCTGGTCAGGTTAACGAGGAGGGGGAGACACCTGGTCAGATTAACGAGGAGGGGGAGACACCTGGTCAGGTTAACGAGGAGGGGGAGACACCTGGTCAGGTTAACGAGGAGGGGGAGACACCTGGTCAGGTTAACGAGGAGGGGGAGACACCTGGTCAGGTTAACGAGGAGGGGGAGACACCTGGTCAGGTTAACGAGGAGGGGGAGACACCTGGTCAGGTTAACGAGGAGGGGGAGACACCTGGTCAGGTTAACGAGGAGGGGGAGACACCTGGTCAGGTTAACGAGGAGAGGGAGACACCTGGTCAGGTTAACGAGGAGGGGGAGACACCTGGTCAGGTTAACGAGGAGAGGGAGACACCTGGTCAGGTTAACGAGGAGGGGGAGACACCTGGTCAGGTTAACGAGGAGGGGGAGACACCTGGTCAGGTTAACGAGGAGAGGGAGAGAGATTACAGGTAAATCAGAGCGGAGGTTTAACCACAGAAGAATCGTTAAGGTCACATGTTCTATATATTTTTCAGAAATTAAAGACTTGTTGGTTTTTTTTGTGCAATTTAAAAAATGCTTCGAGGGAAAAACGATTGAAACTGAAATGAAATATTTTTTGCAACAAAAACTAATTTGTGACCAATTTTTGTTTTGTTTGCAAATTTGTTTCCGAAGACACGAGATGAACCCCGTACTTACAGCAGCTTTACATTTGTTCAAAAGGCGGCGTTACACTTTAGAAAGTCGCAGAGAAGTATTAATAAAAGGTGCTCGATCGGTGAGGAGGTTTTTCAATCTGTGCAGAAACTCAGTGACGTGAGAAAGTGAAGACGAAGAGGTTAGCAACATTTAGCTTAGCATTGGTGAGATCATAACCCTTTTTACTTCAATATCTGTTTACTCAAATACAAATAATATCTAGACCACAATGAACATTTGAGGTGGGGGAAAGGGAACCGTGGGGGGGGTCATAATGTTAGGGGGGGAAAATGGAATTTTGAGGTTAAAGTTTTACATTTTTCTGTATAATTTTTTTATTTTTTATTTCAATGTGCAAATATGATCTTTGAGAATATTCTATTTCCCTGATGAATGTAGAACCCTAACTTCAGACATTTTGATTTATTTTTTCTTGCAAATAATCAGAGAATATTCTGTATTTTTTCTGTTAAATTTTAAACTTGAATCTGAATTGTTCACGTAACTTCAAAAGATTACATTTTCCTAACATTACATTTGAGCATTTTCGGACATTTATGATTGAAATATTACCTTTACGATTAATCGGTTATTAAATATTTGACTGATTGTTCCGGCTTTTTAAAAACAGGTATTTCTCGGTCATGATTATTAATTGTTTTCAGGCTAAAATGTTATGAAAGTTTGTTTAAAATGAACGTTTCTATATGAAATAAAATCAGTGGCTGTCGATTGATACTGGATATTACTTCTGTTCTGATGAAGACATTTATAAAACTATATTATAAAACGGACTCCTTTGTTTTACAGGTCCGTCACTTCTTAAACCCAATGATCGGGTTCCCTGAGAGTCACTTAGAAAACTGATTATTATTGGAGCTATTAGAAAGTTGTTGGTTTTATGACCAAGTGGTTGATTTCCAGATCTCTTTTAGCTGAAAGTCCTCACGGTGTGCTCTGAATAAGGACCGGTACAGGCATGTTCTCGCAGCAGGAACAAACACAGAAACAGAATATAGCAGAGAGGAAAAGTGCTGGACTTCTGAGAACTAAATAAAACACAGGAAAATGAAAAACAAGAAATATAAAAAGAGGAAATTCAGAATGCCCGTCTGCTTCTGTCCGACTGAAAGCTCACTCATTCAAATATCTCAGATCAGATTTCAGATCAGATGCTTCCTGCAGCAGAAACACGTCGTCATGAATCTGCAGGAGGTTAGAGATCTGGACCCGGGTTAGAAAGTGAAGGCAGAGTCCATCCTGAAGAGAAACTCAGTTCTTAACGAGCAGGAGGTTTAAGGACAGGACACAGGACAGGACACAGGACAGGACACAGGACACAGGACACAGGACACAGGACAACAATCCTGAAGAGAAACTCAGATCAGATGAGAGTCCGTAGCATCAGAACAAACTTCAGATCTTAACGAGCAGGAGGTTTAAAGATCTTGACTTCATAAACAAACTAAAGGCCGTTTCCATCTTGAAGTAGAAACTCTGAGGTTAGAGATCTGTTCCCGTTAGACTAAAGACATGCAGAGTCAGATGAGTCCGTAGCATCAGAACAAACCTCATTGTTAACGAGCGGAAGGTTTAAAGATCTTGACTTCATAAACAAACTAGAGCCCGTTTCCATCTTGAAGTAGAAACTCTGAATCATCATTAGAGTTCGTAGCGGCGTCAGATCCCCCACAATGCCCCTCTCCTCTACTCTTTCTTCAGGCGAGCGTCTTGGCACCGGCACAGGTATGTCTTGTAGAAGAAGTTGCTGAACAGCATCAGGTAGCTCCCGTACATGACGGCCGCGCAGCCGATGTTATCGATGCGCGTGGGGCAGTCTGCGCTGTTCATCCATTTATAAACCAGCGCGCTGACCAGCAGGCCCATCGCCATCTGTCCGATCTGAGCGCTGGTGATGATCACAGCGAGCGGTCGAGGGACCTTTAACCCCGCGGCACGAGCAGAGTAGTAGCTGTACATGAGAGCGTGCACGGTGAAGTTCATGGTCATGAACCAGCCGCCGCCCGCCACCATGTCCTTGTAGGAGTACCAGGAGTAGAGCAGCACGGTGATGTGATGGTACCAGTGTAGGAACAGCAGCTTCTGCTTCCTCAGCACCACGAAGGCCGTGTCGCCTGGCGGAGAGAGGGTCAAAAGGTCAATGGCTGCACTTATATATCTCTTTATCCAGTCTGTTCAACCCAGTCCGTTCAACCCAGTCTCACAACAAAGCGTGTAATAGCTGCGTTGGTCCACAGGGCAAAACTAGCTATTACACGTTCTTTTGTGAGACTGGGGTCTGTTCGACCCCTCAAAGCTCTTCACATACGAGTCATTCACACATTCAAAATGTCTAGAGAGATGTCCTGAAGATTTGGGAAAAGTTGCAGGAATATATCCAACACAAATGTTAAAAGTAACAGAAAAATGACTCGAAACATTAGTGAAAAAGTGTGTGTAAAGATCCTTAAAATGACCAAACCTTATGAGAGGTTTAATAACATATAAATATCTAATTTATATTAAAAAAACATGACTTTATAATCTGATAATATAAAAGAAAATCTTGTAACTTAAATGACTTAATGGAGTTACTGAGCGTAAACATGTATAATAAATATAACCGTACCCAGCTCCGGGGCCTTGCTCAGCACGAAGGCGTACGCCCAGAACTTGCTGACCGGTCCGTTGTAGAAGCTCTGATCACAGATGGAGCGTCTGAAGCCCTGGAGACTCAGGATGTGAACCATGTAGGAACCGGTCCGCACCGCCCCGATGATACTGCACACACACGTTTAGTTAAAGAAGCAAAGACCTGGTAAAACATTCAAGATTCAAGGCTGTATCATCATGTGCTCAGCAGCTACAGATAACTGTTGGGAAATTACAGAATGTCCTCTTCCAACATGAGAGTAACATGATAACAAAGGTATCCCAACTGTAGCTGTGAACATGACAGGATGTGTGATTACCTAGAAGAGCATCAGGACTGTTTGAGGCATATGATAGCTATGTGATGAACATGATGATTCAGCCTCTATGGAGATAGACATATGACAAGCATGCATGGATCCTGAGATTGAGGCTCAAGCCGGGGACCAGTGAGATTTCTCCAACAGTGTGTCAATGAAAAACTGAAGTCCTCCAACAGAGCAACATGAATATATATAGGACATAAAACTAATAAAATAGAAATAGTGCAAGAAAAAACAATTTCCCAAATTGGGATCAATCAAGTACCATCTGATCTTATCTACAAGTAGATGGAATGATATATTAGATAAATAATTAGCAAAATGCAAACAGATGAATGTTTATGGATGTTCTTTAAAAGGTTCATGTGTTTAACAGTCTTATCATGGTCATGTGGGCGGGGTGTAAATATGAGACCGTGTCCCGACTCATTACGTCTTATTTTATATATTATTATTACGCCCCTTGTAGCACCTTGGGATTACTTTTAGCAATGAAAGGTGCTTTACAAATAACATGTATTCTTATTTTATATGATTTATTGACTTTATACAACGTGTTTTTACCTGAAGACGGCGAGGCTGAGCGACCAGAGGACGAGCGGCAGGCGCAGGTTCATCTTGGGGCGGAGCTTCATGTAGTGCTGACCTCCGAACACCAGGGCGGCGTAAAGAGCGCTGAACACAAACGACTTACTCCTGAAGAGATACAAAAAAAAGTGAAAACGTTAAAGTAGAGACACTACATACTGATATACACCTGAACATCAGCAGGAGAGAACTCTTTAAAGTAGAGACACTACATACTGATATACACCTGAACATCAGCAGGAGAGGACTCTTTAAAGTAGAGACACTACATACTGATATACACCTGAACATCAGCAGGAGAGGACTCTTTAAAGTAGAGACACTACATACTGATATACACCTGAACATCAGCAGGAGAGAACTCTTTAAAGTAGAGACACTACATACTGATATACACCTGAACATCAGCAGGAGAGGACTCTTTAAAGTAGAGACACTACATACTGATATACACCTGAACATCAGCAGGAGAGGACTCTTTAAAGTAGAGACACTACATACTGATATACACCTGAACATCAGCAGGAGAGGACTCTTTAAAGTAGAGACACTACATACTGATATACACCTGAACATCAGCAGGAGAGGACTCTTTAAAGTAGAGACACTACATACTGATATACACCTGAACATCAGCAGGAGAGGACTCTTTAAAGTAGAGACACTACATACTGATATACACCTGAACATCAGCAGGAGAGGACTCTTTAAAGTAGAGACACTACATACTGATATACACCTGAACATCAGCAGGAGAGGACTCTTTAAAGTAGAGACACTACATACTGATATACACCTGAACATCAGCAGGAGAGGACTCTTTAAAGTAGAGACACTACATACTGATATACACCTGAACATCAGCAGGAGAGGACTCTTTAAAGTAGAGACACTACATACTGATATACACCTGAACATCAGCAGGAGAGGACTCTTTAAAGTAGAGACACTACATACTGATATACACCTGAACATCAGCAGGAGAGGACTCTTTAAAGTAGAGACACTACATACTGATATACACCTGATCATCAGCAGGGGAGGACTCTTTAAAGTGGTTTGTTTTTATTACAGTTCCTCATGTAGATGTGTTATTTTAAAGTCTGTGTTCATGCTGACTTGTTTACGTTGGGCCACACCTTAATCCCATTTAAAAATCTACATTTTCCGGCAGGTGAGAGGCCGACCTGCTCTACCTGCTCTCCAGGTGTCTTCACCTGATTTATCTTCAGGGGATTACATCAGCCCACTTTAACTACACAGATTTTAAAGAAGATGTGTTGAATGTTGGTGTCATGTTACTTTAGGTGTTTCTAAGCAGCTGTGATTAACAGACCATCGATCTGTATTTTTTTTTTTCAAGCTGCGTAAAAATGAACATGTTTTGTTTTATAATAAATTGCCATCAGTGGAATAAACCAATAAATAAAATCCTGATAATGGCTGATTTTACATGTTTTATATCATGAATCAGTTTAAAAATATCACACTAAACAGAGTTATTTTCCAGTGAAAGTTTAAAATCAGGCCACATTTTTCTCGGTTTCTGCTGCATATTTTGAGATGTCATCACCTGGGAGTGACTGCCTCTAACAGGAAGAACCGGATTTAAAATAAATAGCGCAACCTACCAAAAATAAGTGACGTTACAGTGCCTCACCTGTAGTACACCTGAGTTAGAGATAAAGCTTTCTCCTTTTAGTAACCCCAAGAATACTCGATACGAGTTTGACCCACATTTAAAAAAACGCACCAAATCTCGTTCACAAATTACTAGTTTTAAAGTCCACTGCTTTGTAAATGACATACGAGTAGTATAAATAAGAAAATGTATGTATTCATAGAATAAGCTATAAAAGCTTGTCAATTCGGCTTAAAAACATTTCTAAAAAACAGTTTTTATTACACTAAAAACAGAAAATATATTTGAGGTGATTTGATTTTTTTAAGCGACCATCGCCGTTTGCTACCCGTTCGGTGGGGCACTTAGTATCGATCAAACCGGTTAAAGAAGGGGTGTGTGTGTGTGAAATACGTGTTTTTAGTTTAGTTTATGTATGCCGAAACAAAGACTGGATCCAAACACTCCAGAAACTGCCTTCAAACACGTTTAAAACGACTCCTACTTTTACAGTAGAGATTTTTATTTAAAAAAAATGTAGTTTTCTTAATGGAGTTTTGCACGTAGCTTCCACCACGGTTACCGGGGGCATTTCGACTCTTTCTTACTGTTAATTAGCTATTAAAAGTTTAAAGTCAGGGCAAACATCTCTCAGTTTCTTCAACACACTTCAATATGTCCTCCACAATGAGGGTTTTGAATCCCACTTTCCTCATATTTGTTACAAAACATCATTTTAATCAATGTTATATGTAAAGAATCAACATGAAATCTCCACTCTGTTCTGCTCGGTAATGATGAAGCTCACTTTTCTCCGCTTCCCCCTGAACAGTTAGCGGGGGATGTAAACCCTCAGTAGAAGCAGATAAGTTAGATATAATGCTGATAAATCAATAGGTTACCAGTTGTCCTGCATCCACTGAATGGCTCCTCTCTCGTCGAACCTCCTCTCGAAGCTCCACTCAGACAGCAGCAGCTCGGAGGCGTTCAGCTGCTGCAGAAGCTCCATGATGACAGGTTGTTCAAAGATCAATGTTCAATATCAAGTGTTGTATTAGCAGTGAGAGTCCTGTGTTTCCGTCCTCCTGTCGTCTGTCTGGCTCCTCACCTGTCTCACACTCCTAATTAAAGCCTATTAGCAGGGGGCGGGGCTTACAGGACACACCTGCTTCCTATCAACTTCTTTCAAACTTCTTTCTTCCGTCTTTTTTAAATGACAAGTTATTTGTAAAATGTTGATTCAATATTAAGATTTATAATAACTAATATGTAATATTCTTTCATTAACATTCAACGTTTGTTGTTTACATTTCAGCATTGCTAAAGATTACATAAACAAATATATTACTATTTATTTTTACATGAATTATTTTTTCTCTATTTTTAATAATAACGTTACATTTCCTAAACATTTTGTACCACAACCTTTAAGCTGAATTTAAAGGATATTAGAAGAGAAGAAGAAGAAAGATATTGGAAGATATATTTTTAAAAAGTTGGATTTTATCATAAATGCCGAAAATGGTCTGAAAAGTGTTTAAAAAGTAGAATACAAAATGTGATGTGTATCTGAAACACTGACACACTGATGGTGATGGAAAGCTGGTTCGAGGGGCCCCCAGTGAATGTTTGCCTCTAGGTCCCCCACAGACCGGATCGCCACTGAAATAACCAACTAGCTAATTAACTAACAGACTAAATACAAGCTCTTTAAATCTGAGAGTCAAGTAAAAATAACTAAATACTGAAGTTCTTCACATTTCCTGCTCGGGTGGAGCTGAAGAACCGGTTTCTCTGTTTCGCCTTCTCAGAAACCAGCTGGGAATAATTTAACATATTTAAAGGTCTCCTATTCTGCAGAATCCTCTTCTTCATGTCTCTTCTTCATCAACATGTGTCCCCTCTTCTTCATGTCTCTTCTTCATCAACATGTGTCCCCTCTTCTTCATGTCTCTTCTTCATCAACATGTGTCCCCTCTTCTTCATGTCTCTTCTTCATCAACATGTGTCCCCTCTTCTCCATGTCTCTTCTACATCAACATGTGTCCCCTCTTCTTCATGTCTCTTCTACATCAACATGTGTCCCCTCTTCTTCATGTCTCTTCTTCATCAACATGTGTCCCCTCTTCTTCATGTCTCTTCTTCATCAACATGTGTCCCCTCTTCTTCATGTCTCTTCTACATCAACATGTGTCCCCTCTTCTCCATGTCTCTTCTACATCAACATGTGTCCCCTCTTCTTCATGTCTCTTCTTCATCACCATGTGTCCCCTCTTCTTCATGTCTCTTCTTCATCAACATGTGTCCCCTCTTCTTCATGTCTCTTCTTCATCAACATGTGTCCCCTCTTCTTCATGTCTCTTCTTCATCAACATGTGTCCCCTCTTCTTCATGTCTCTTCTTCATCAACATGTGTCCCCTCTTCTTCATGTCTCTTCTTCATCAACATGTGTCCCCTCTTCTTCATGTCTCTTCTTCATCAACATGTGTCCCCTCTTCTTCATGTCTCTTCTACATCAACACGTGTCCCCTCTTCTTCATGTCTCTTCTTCATCAACATGTGTCCCCTCTTCTCCATGTCTCTTCTTCATCAACACGTGTCCCTCTTCTTCATGTCTCTTCTACATCAACATGTGTCTCCTCTTCTTCATGTCTCTTCTACATCAACATGTGTCCCCTCTTCTTCATGTCTCTTCTACATCAACATGTGTCCCCTCTTCTTCATGTCTCTTCTACATCAACATGTGTCCCCTCTTCTTCATGTCTCTTCTTCATCAACATGTGTCCCCTCTTCTTCATGTCTCTTCTTCATCAACATGTGTCCCCTCTTTCTTCATGTCTCTTCTTCATCAACATGTGTCCCCTCTTCTTCATGTCTCTTCTTCATCAACATGTGTCCCCTCTTCTTCATGTCTCTTCTTCATCAACATGTGTCCCCTCTTCTTCATGTCTCTTCTTCATCAACATGTGTCCCCTCTTCTTCATGTCTCTTCTTCATCAACATGTGTCCCCTCTTCTTCATGTCTCTTCTACATCAACATGTGTCCCCTCTTCTTCATGTCTCTTCTTCATCAACACGTGTCCCCTCTTTCTTCATGTCTCTTCTTCATCAACACGTGTCCCCTCTTCTTCATGTCTCTTCTTCATCAACACGTGTCCCCTCTTCTTCATGTCTCTTCTTCATCAACACGTGTCCCCTCTTCTTCATGTCTCTTCTACATCAACACGTGTCCCCTCTTCTTCATGTCTCTTCTTCATCAACACGTGTCCCCTCTTCTTCATGTCTCTTCTTCATCAACATGTGTCCCCTCTTCTTCATGGCTCTTCTTCATCAACATGTGTCCCCTCTTCTTCATGTCTCTTCTACATCAACATGTGTCCCCTCTTCTTCATGTCTCTTCTACATCAACATGTGTCCCCTCTTCTTCATGTCTCTTCTTCATCAACATGTGTCCCCTCTTCTTCATGTCTCTTCTTCATCAACATGTGTCCCCTCTTCTTCATGTCTCTTCTTCATCAACATGTGTCCCCTCTTCTTCATGTCTCTTCTTCATCAACATGTGTCCCCTCTTCTTCATGTCTCTTTCTTCATCAACATGTGTCCCCTCTTCTTCATGTCTCTTCTTCATCAACATGTGTCCCCTCTTCTTCATGTCTCTTCTTCATCAACATGTGTCCCCTCTTCTTCATGTCTCTTCTTCATCAACATGTGTCCCCTCTTCTTCATGTCTCTTCTACATCAACATGTGTCCCCTCTTCTTCATGTCTCTTCTACATCAACATGTGTCCCCTCTTCTTCATGTCTCTTCTTCATCAACATGTGTCCCCTCTTCTTCATGTCTCTTCTTCATCAACATGTGTCCCCTCTTCTTCATGTCTCTTCTTCATCAACAGTGTCCCCTCTTCTTCATGTCTCTTCTTCATCAACATGTGTCCCCTCTTCTTCATGTCTCTTCTTCATCAACATGTGTCCCCCTCTTCTTCATGTCTCTTCTTCATCAACATGTGTCCCCTCTTCTTCATGTCTCTTCTTCATCAACATGTGTTCCCCTCTTCTTCATGTCTCTTCTTCATCAACATGTGTCCCCTCTTCTTCATGTCTCTTCTTCATCAACATGTGTCCCCTCTTCTTCATGTCTCTTCTTCATCAACATGTGTCCCCTCTTCTTCATGTCTCTTCTTCATCAACATGTGTCCCCTCTTCTTCATGTCTATTCTACATCAACATGTGTCCCCTCTTCTTCATGTCTCTTCTTCATCAACATGTGTCCCCTCTTCTTCATGTCTCTTCTTCATCAACATGTGTCCCCTCTTCTTCATGTCTCTTCTTCATCAACATGTGTCCCCTCTTCTTCATGTCTCTTCTTCATCAACATGTGTCCCCTCTGTGGAAAGAGACTCTGAAAGTTTCAGGAACAAAGATTCTCTCTCTTTTTGATCCATTTCTATAAAAACCGGTCTGAAAATGAGCTGATCAGATTTTGGCCACTTTGTGATGTCATAACAATGTTGTGTCTTGTGTAACCATTAGCCAATCAGCAACCAAGGTAACCCCCCCCCCCCCCCCACCTTATCACCTGAATCTGCTCCTAGAGCACCATTGAGTTCTTTGTAACCAAATGTCTCTCAGAGGGGCGTGGGGAGGGGCTCCTTATTTCATCTAAAGTAACAGACAGAGAATCAGCACTTTGGAAACAGGGCTGAAACAGAGGGGATTATGGGTAATGCTGCAATGATCTGTTTGGTGTTTCAGCCAATCAGAGACAGGCTCTGGATATATCTGAGACCTGGGATATATTGATGAAGAGGAGGATGATAGGGGACCTTTAATTTAAACTCAAAGGAGTCAAAGCTCTTCTTCTACAGGTGAATCCACTTTAATACATGAATGGAAATCATTTTAAAAAGCAAGCATTAGCAGCATCTCTACACTGTAACTCAGATTATCAAGATTATTATATTATTCATAACTTTCATTAAAACATATAAAAGGCAGATTTTTTTTAGATTAAATTAAAAATAAACATACAAACAAATCAAAATTATAAAATAAAACTATTTAAAACAATACAAATATATTTATTTTGACTTCAGTAAAAGCACTTTTCTGCCATCTGCTGGACACAAAGTGAAACTGCACCTCAGAGGAGGTTTCAGAAGATAAGGCAGAGAAAAGGTTCCATTAAATAACAACATATATAAAAAATGTGTTTTTAGATTTAAAAATCAAGACAATTTCACCTTCTGTGATGAATCTGTAAATAACTGTAATATATACTACATTACATCACATCACATCACATTACATCACATTACATTACATTACATTACATTACATTACATTACATCACATTACATTACATTACATTATTACCTTTAAGAAGAAGATTGGGAGGGATGACACCCTCTTTAATGGTCCCACATGCAGAGCACACAGAACACACAGTGACATTTGTTCTCTGCTTTTAACCCATCCTAGTACCAGGAGTCTAGTACCAGGAGTCTAGGACCAGGAGTCTAGTACCAGGAGTCTAGTACCAGGAGTCTAGGACCAGGAGTCTAGTACCAGGAGTCTAGTGCCAGGAGTCTAGTACCAGGAGTCTAGTACCAGGAGTCTAGTACCAGGAGTCTAGTACCAGGAGTCTAGTACCAGGAGTCTAGTGCCAGGAGTCTAGTACCAGGAGTCTAGCACCAGGAGTCTAGTACCAGGAGTCTAGTACCAGGAGTCTAGTACCAGGAGTCTAGTGCCAGGAGTCTAGTACCAGGAGTCTAGTGCCAAGAGTCTAGTACCAGGAGTCTAGTGCCAGGAGTCTAGTACCAGGAGTCTAGTACCAGGAGTCTAGAGCCAGGAGTCTAGAACTTGGAGTCTAGTACCAGGAGTCTAGAACCAGGAGTCTAGTGCCAGGAGTCTAGTGCCAGGAGTCTAGTACCAGGAGTCTAGTACCAGGAGTCTAGAACCAGGAGTCTAGAGCCAGGAGTCTAGTGCCAGGAGTCTAGTACCAGGAGTCTAGAACTTGGAGTCTAGAACCAGGAGTCTAGAACTTGGAGTCTAGCACCAGGAGTCTAGTGCCAGCAGTCTAGTACCAGGAGTCTAGTACCAGGAGTCTAGTACCAGGAGTCTAGTGCTAGGAGTCTAGTACCAGGAGTCTAGTACCAGGAGTCTAGTGCTAGGAGTCTAGTACCAGGAGTCTAGTACCAGGAGTCTAGTACCAGGAGTCTAGTGCTAGGAGTCTAGTACCAGGAGTCTAGTACCAGGAGTCTAGTACCAGGAGTCTAGAACTTGGAGTCTAGTACCAGGAGTCTAGTACCAGGAGTCTAGAACTTGGAGTCTAGTACCAGGAGTCTAGTGCCAGGAGTCTAGAACTTGGAGTCTAGTACCAGGAGTCTAGTACCAGGAGTCTAGAACTTGGAGTCTAGTACCAGGAGTCTAGTGCCAGGAGTCTAGTACCAGGAGTCTAGTGCCAGGAGTCTAGTGCCAGGAGTCTAGTACCAGGAGTCTAGTACCAGGAGTCTAGAACCAGGAGTCTAGTGCCAGGAGTCTAGTACCAGGAGTCTAGAACTTGGAGTCTAGAACTTGGAGTCTAGCACCAGGAGTCTAGAGCCAGGAGTCTAGTGCCAGGAGTCTAGTACCAGGAGTCTAGTACCAGGAGTCTAGAACCAGGAGTCTAGTGCCAGGAGTCTAGTACCAGGAGTCTAGAACTTGGAGTCTAGAACCAGGAGTCTAGCACCAGGAGTCTAGAACTTGGAGTCTAGAACTTGGAGTCTAGTGCCAGGAGTCTAGTACCAGGAGTCTAGAACTTGGAATCTTGTACCAGGAGTCTAGTACCAGGAGTCTAGAACTTGGAGTCTAGTACCAGGAGTCTAGTGCCAGGAGTCTAGTACCAGGAGTCTAGTGCCAGGAGTCTAGAACTTGGAGTCTAGCACCAGGAGTCTAGAGCCAGGAGTCTAGTGCCAGGAGTCTAGTACCAGGAGTCTAGTACCAGGAGTCTAGTACCAGGAGTCTAGTGCCAGGAGTCTAGTACCAGGAGTCTAGAACTTGGAGTCTAGAACCAGGAGTCTAGAACTTGGAGTCTAGCACCAGGAGTCTAGTGCCAGGAGTCTAGTACCAGGAGTCTAGTACCAGGAGTCTAGTACCAGGAGTCTAGTGCTAGGAGTCTAGTACCAGGAATCTAGTACCAGGAGTCTAGTGCTAGGAGTCTAGTACCAGGAGTCTAGTACCAGGAGTCTAGTACCAGGAGTCTAGTGCTAGGAGTCTAGTACCAGGAGTCTAGTACCAGGAGTCTAGTACCAGGAGTCTAGAACTTGGAGTCTAGTACCAGGAGTCTAGTACCAGGAGTCTAGAACTTGGAGTCTAGTACCAGGAGTCTAGTGCCAGGAGTCTAGAACTTGGAGTCTAGTACCAGGAGTCTAGTACCAGGAGTCTAGAACTTGGAATCTTGTACCAGGAGTCTAGTACCAGGAGTCTAGAACTTGGAGTCTAGTACCAGGAGTCTAGTGCCAGGAGTATAGTACCAGGAGTCTAGTGCCAGGAGTCTAGAACTTGGAGTCTAGCACCAGGAGTCTAGAGCCAGGAGTCTAGTGCCAGGAGTCTAGTACCAGGAGTCTAGTGCCAGGAGTCTAGAACTTGGAGTCTAGCACCAGGAGTCTAGAGCCAGGAGTCTAGTGCCAGGAGTCTAGTACCAGGAGTCTAGTACCAGGAGTCTAGAACCAGGAGTCTAGTGCCAGGAGTCTAGTACCAGGAGTCTAGAACTTGGAGTCTAGAACCAGGAGTCTAGAACTTGGAGTCTAGCACCAGGAGTCTAGTGCCAGGAGTCTAGAACTTGGGGTCTAGCACCAGGAGTCTAGAGCCAGGAGTCTAGAACTTGGAGTCTAGCACCAGGAGTCTAGAGCCAGGAGTCTAGTGCCAGGAGTCTAGTACCAGGAGTCTAGTACCAGGAGTCTAGAACTTGGAATCTTGTACCAGGAGTCTAGTACCAGGAGTCTAGAACTTGGAGTCTAGTACCAGGAGTCTAGTGCCAGGAGTCTAGTACCAGGAGTCTAGTGCCAGGAGTCTAGAACTTGGAGTCTAGCACCAGGAGTCTAGAGCCAGGAGTCTAGTGCCAGGAGTCTAGTACCAGGAGTCTAGTACCAGGAGTCTAGTACCAGGAGTCTAGTGCCAGGAGTCTAGTACCAGGAGTCTAGAACTTGGAGTCTAGAACCAGGAGTCTAGAACTTGGAGTCTAGCACCAGGAGTCTAGTGCCAGGAGTCTAGTACCAGGAGTCTAGTACCAGGAGTCTAGTACCAGGAGTCTAGTGCTAGGAGTCTAGTACCAGGAATCTAGTACCAGGAGTCTAGTGCTAGGAGTCTAGTACCAGGAGTCTAGTACCAGGAGTCTAGTACCAGGAGTCTAGTGCTAGGAGTCTAGTACCAGGAGTCTAGTACCAGGAGTCTAGTACCAGGAGTCTAGAACTTGGAGTCTAGTACCAGGAGTCTAGTACCAGGAGTCTAGAACTTGGAGTCTAGTACCAGGAGTCTAGTGCCAGGAGTCTAGAACTTGGAGTCTAGTACCAGGAGTCTAGTACCAGGAGTCTAGAACTTGGAATCTTGTACCAGGAGTCTAGTACCAGGAGTCTAGAACTTGGAGTCTAGTACCAGGAGTCTAGTGCCAGGAGTATAGTACCAGGAGTCTAGTGCCAGGAGTCTAGAACTTGGAGTCTAGCACCAGGAGTCTAGAGCCAGGAGTCTAGTGCCAGGAGTCTAGTACCAGGAGTCTAGTGCCAGGAGTCTAGAACTTGGAGTCTAGCACCAGGAGTCTAGAGCCAGGAGTCTAGTGCCAGGAGTCTAGTACCAGGAGTCTAGTACCAGGAGTCTAGAACCAGGAGTCTAGTGCCAGGAGTCTAGTACCAGGAGTCTAGAACTTGGAGTCTAGAACCAGGAGTCTAGAACTTGGAGTCTAGCACCAGGAGTCTAGTGCCAGGAGTCTAGAACTTGGGGTCTAGCACCAGGAGTCTAGAGCCAGGAATCTAGTGCCAGGAGTCTAGTACCAGGAGTCTACTACCAGGAGTCTACTACCAGGAGTCTAGAGCCAGGAGTCTAGTGCCAGGAGTCTAGTACCAGGAGTCTAGAACTTGGAGTCTAGAACCAGGAGTCTAGAACTTGGAGTCTAGCACCAGGAGTCTAGTGCCAGGAGTCTAGTACCAGGAGTCTAGTACCAGGAGTCTAGTGCTAGGAGTCTAGTACCAGGAGTCTAGTACCAGGAGTCTAGTACCAGGAGTATAGTACCAGGAGTCTAGTGCCAGGAGTCTAGAACTTGGAGTCTAGCACCAGGAGTCTAGAGCCAGGAGTCTAGTGCCAGGAGTCTAGTACCAGGAGTCTAGTGCCAGGAGTCTAGAACTTGGAGTCTAGCACCAGGAGTCTAGAGCCAGGAGTCTAGTGCCAGGAGTCTAGTACCAGGAGTCTAGTACCAGGAGTCTAGAACCAGGAGTCTAGTGCCAGGAGTCTAGTACCAGGAGTCTAGAACTTGGAGTCTAGAACCAGGAGTCTAGAACTTGGAGTCTAGCACCAGGAGTCTAGTGCCAGGAGTCTAGAACTTGGAGTCTAGCACCAGGAGTCTAGAGCCAGGAATCTAGTGCCAGGAGTCTAGTACCAGGAGTCTACTACCAGGAGTCTACTACCAGGAGTCTAGCACCAGGAGTCTAGTGCCAGGAGTCTAGTACCAGGAGTCTAGAACTTGGAGTCTAGAACCAGGAGTCTAGAACTTGGAGTCTAGCACCAGGAGTCTAGTGCCAGGAGTCTAGTACCAGGAGTCTAGTACCAGGAGTCTAGTGCTAGGAGTCTAGTACCAGGAGTCTAGTACCAGGAGTCTAGTACCAGGAGTCTAGAACTTGGAGTCTAGTACCAGGAGTCTAGTACCAGGAGTCTAGAACTTGGAATCTTGTACCAGGAGTCTAGTACCAGGAGTCTAGAACTTGGAGTCTAGTACCAGGAGTCTAGTGCCAGGAGTCTAGTACCAGGAGTCTAGTGCCAGGAGTCTAGAACTTGGAGTCTAGCACCAGGAGTCTAGAGCCAGGAGTCTAGTGCCAGGAGTCTAGAACCAGGAGTCTAGTGCCAGGAGTCTAGTACCAGGAGTCTAGAACTTGGAGTCTAGAACCAGGAGTCTAGAACTTGGAGTCTAGCACCAGGAGTCTAGTGCCAGGAGTCTAGAACTTGGAGTCTAGCACCAGGAGTCTAGAGCCAGGAGTCTAGTGCCAGGAGTCTAGTACCAGGAGTCTAGAGCCAGGAGTCTAGTGCCAGGAGTCTAGTACCAGGAGTCTAGAACTTGGAGTCTAGAACCAGGAGTCTAGAACTTGGAGTCTAGCACCAGGAGTCTAGTGCCAGGAGTCTAGTACCAGGAGTCTAGTACCAGGAGTCTAGAACTTGGAGTCTAGTACCAGGAGTCTAGTACCAGGAGTCTAGTGCCAGGAGTCTAGAACTTGGAGTCTAGTACCAGGAGTCTAGTACCAGGAGTCTAGTACAAGGAGTCTAGTGCCAGGAGTCTAGTACCAGGAGTCTAGTACCAGGAGTCTAGTACCAGGAGTCTAGAACTTGGAGTCTAGTACCAGGAGTCTAGTGCCAGGAGTCTAGTGCCAGGAGTCTAGAACTTGGAGTCTAGTACCAGGAGTCTAGTGCCAGGAGTCTAGTGCCAGGAGTCTAGAACTTGGAGTCTAGTACAAGGAGTCTAGTACCAGGAGTCTAGTACCAGGAGTCTAGTACCAGGAGTCTAGTGCTAGAGTCCTAGTACTAGACTCCTTTCTTGTTAGATATGTGGATATTTGAATGATAATTATCCAATCCATTTTATTTCTATAGCACATTTAAAAACAACAGAGTTGAACAAAGTGCTGTACATCAACAACTGTATAAAAACATAGCATAAATACATGAAAAACAGACAGGACATGAAACAAATGTAAAACACGAGACAATGAAACCAGACCAAAAGCCACAGACTGAAAAACAATACAAAACACTAGGAAGATAAAAACCCATATGTAAAAGCTCAAGTGTCACCTGGTCTGTAAATGCAAGGGAAAATAAGTGGGTTTTTAAACGACATTTAAAAACAGGCAGAGTTGGAGCAATTCTAACCTGGAGGGGCAATTCGTTCCATAATGTTGGAGCTGCAGCAGTGTGTGTGTGTGTGTGTGTGTGTGTGTGTGTGTGTGTGTGTGTGTGTGTGTGTGTGTGTGTGTATTATAATATATATTTCTAAGCTTGTTTATTTTTTTTCATCGGTCGGTGTTACAGTACGTCACCTTACGTCACTGTTAGGGGTTACGTCACCAGGGGTAAACTAATGATAACCAGGCACCAAAATAACACAGAAAAAGGTTGCAGAATTAAAATAAGAATATTACAAATAATAACAAAAAAATGTTCCTTAAATGTATCCTTTTTTAATTAAATTATTATATATTTTTGATTAAAAAAAATTCGCTTGTTTTTTTTTTCTTCCGGTCGTTCCTCTCTGACGTCGCCTTACGTCCCCGTGACGTCCCCTCAGCGATGCGGAAGTTGAAGTCACCGTGGAGAACGTAAACTAATGTCAACCAGCCGCCAGAAAAACACCGAGAAAAGCTGCAGAACAGAAAGAAGAGGAATAAAAAGAACCAGAAACCGGAGCTGCTGCACCCCCGCCGGTACCGGGATGTTAACCCGGAAAACCGCTTCCCTCTCCGGCCAGTAAACAGAAACATCTGCCCGTTACCGGTCAATGGACCCACCGGGGGAACCGGAGGAATCCTCCCCGGTGCTGAGGAGCTGTTTCCCGGATCAATAGAGCTGCGTTCCGAGGTGAGAAACCCTCTGATGGAAACACTGTTTCATACCGTGTTGTGAAATCTGCTGCATTGCTGCCTCACTGTTGTTCATTAGAAACACGTTTCTGCTGAAAGTACACATATTTAAATATATCTGAGTAGTTTTGCATATTAATTAGCATCTTGTAGTTAATTCGGCGTGCAGATTGCACCAGAAAATACAAGTTTATTTGAGTAAACACTTTTACAACCCATGATCACAACACATCTTCACGGTGAGAAGAGCGAAACCCCTTTGATAAAAAAAATCTAATTTCAAATATTTTGTTGAAATTATTTAAGCTATAGAAATGTTTAAATATATCAGAGTAGTTTTGCTTGTCGAAAAGCATCCCTTCATTAATTCGGCTTACTTACTGTACCAGAAAGAGTCCGTTTAATCTAGTAAAACGTCCACTTTTACACATCTTCACGTTAAGTGCGAAACCCCTTTGAAAAAAGCTAATTTGAAACCTTATTGTGAAATGTTTTGAATTATACACATATTTAAATATATCAGAGTAGTGTTGCATGTAAGCTAGCATCTCATCGTTGATTCGGTGTATACATTGTACCAGAAACAGTCCGTTTATTTGATCAAAACGTCCACTTTTACCACCCATGATCACATCACAACTGCACGGTGAGAAGAGCGAAAACCGCAATTTAAAACCTTTTGGTGAAGTTTGCTAAATTATGCAAATGTTTGAATGCAACTGAGTAGTTTTGCATGTTGAAAAGCATCCCTTCGTTAATTCGGCGTACACATTGTAACAGAAAACACAAGTTTATTTGATCAAAACGTTCACTTTTACAACCCATGATCAGCAGCAGATGCACGGTCCTCCCTGCTGAGCGCCGCGAGGCTCTTGGAAAAGTCGAGATTTCCTCAAATTCAGAGCTCGTTGGTCCATTGTTCACATGCCGATTCAAAGAGTATATCCCTGCTGTTATGAAAAGGCTTTTAATTGTTCATTATATCTGTTTACTGTGAAGAAAACCAGAAAAGAGTACTAAACTGACGCTTTTCTGGAAGGACTTC
>NW_022987937.1:42500-53981 GCF_902827165.1 Trematomus bernacchii
CTGGCATGTGTGTGAGAGTGTGTGTGAGGGAAAGGATGGTGTGATGGTTTGAAGAAAGTCACATTTAGAGATTCTCTGCTTTCTTTTTTCTAAAGAATGTCATGTTAACATTGCCTCTCTTTCTGTTTCCTGTTGCAGGTTGAAGACATAATAAGGACAGAGCTGGTGTTTCTGATCCACTTCTGATCCTCATCAAACAGCTTGGTACTTTACTGGGTACCAAAGGGAGCCATTGCACAAACAGTGAAGTCCAAAGGCAGCTCTAGGTGTCTAAGGTACCAACATGTCTCAGGCAGGTAAAGTCCTTCACTTGTACGTTGAGGTGAGGTCTGTTTCTGAGGAGGAAGAAAGAGGGGATGGGACTCCTCACTCGATGCTTCAGTGCCCGGACGTCCTGCCTCACTGCCAGAGAAGCTCCAGCCCAAACCACAGACAGGCTCTTCCCCCAGTCTCCCAGCACCAAACTGGGTTCAGCAGTCACAGCTTACCCACCTCAAGGTCTCCCCCGAGGCATTCAGTCAGCTTCCAACTCCAAAACCCAGACGCTACAGGGTCTCCTACCCGCTTCCACCGTCAGGACTTGTTGCATGACAGTTTTAGTCAGTTACTCCAGGTCCTTGCGCCGGGAACACCCAGTCCATGCCATCACAGTTCATCAGGACACACTCAATCCCCTCACATGGATCCCTACCGACCGGGAAGGATGCTAATCTCTCCGTCTTCTACTTCTTCTGGGACCATCACAGCACCAAACACCCCAACCAGCACCCGGAGGTCCTACGAGGGCCCAGGAATGAGGGTTGAAGAGGGCAAGACTTCTGTGGTGACCTTTGGCTACGTAGAGAAAGCTAACGTTCACGCACACCAAAAAACATGCCAAAGTGAGTTGGGAAATCCTCCAAACAGAATGGAAGGGCAGCTCAGGAACCGGTTGAGTGATCCGCTTTGTTACAACGGGAGACCAGATCAAGGTGACCCTTACCCGAGTCACCATCACCCATTTCGGACTCCACAGAGATCCTACCTGCAGAAGGCCAGCCAAGACCCATTCGCCAGAGACGCCACCTTCAGGGCCTTGGAGGAGTTTGGATCCCCAGAACTCGGGCGCAGATTTGCCGGTCCCGTCCCAGATCATTGCAGCCCGACGCTGCCTCGGCACTTCCAGTCATCTCGCTGCCGGTCCTTGGGGGGGTCACCTGTCTTGCCCCGCAGTGCCCACTCCCTGCCATCGAAAACCCAGTTATTGGACAGGGGAGTGAGCCAGAGTTTGGTGAACGGACTACCCAGAACCCCTGCTCACGAACAACTGTACGCCCAATCGGGATACCATTCAATGGGTTCAACCTCGACTCTTCGCTCGCGGGGGGACGAAAGCCCCAGGTTGTCCAGCAAATTTCACCCACCGTTACCTGCAGGGAGACCCACGGACATCCAGCATGAGATCCCAACGAGCATGTTCCCCCCCAGGACTGGCTATCAAGCTGGTGTGAACCCCAAAAACAGTTTTAGAAGTAGCTATAGTAACCTTACAGACTCCAGTCATAACGCCACAGACGGTTTACTCTACAATTACAACGATAACTTATCTCACGGCAGATCGTCACGCTGCTGCAGCCCGACTTATGGCAGGAGGAACCTCTCCAAATGCTTAAATGCTAATGTGGCTTCTAAGTTAGCTGTGGAGGCGACCAAACGATCCACCCTTTTAGCTGAAAGGCGGCCTCCCTCTCCAGCATCTTCTCAAGCTGAGTCCCGAACATTTGAAAGTCCCAAGATGGGAGGGTCTTTCCTGAGGGAATCCCAACCTTTTATCGCTCGCCATGGGCAAGGCTCCCTGGAGTCTCTACAGTCCGAGAACCAGAACCAAAGATGGAAAACAGACAAAGCCACACCTCACACACAACCAAGACGCGTCTCACCTCTCTTATCCCAGAAAAGCTCGTCTTCACCATCATCTCCAGCCTCGTCGGCCAAATTGAACCATGCTGCCGCCTCACAATCACCAGTTTTGGACCCCCGGCATTATCGTGGTTCCTCTCCCACTAAAAACAGCCCAGTACTGCACCACTACCAGCCACCACTGTACACTGGAGACCACAAACCCGCTTTGTACGATGACCTCTTTGCTGGATCACTTATGGACAGCCCTGAACTCTCCAGGAGATTTTCCTGCAGTCCAAACCCTGAAACAGTTAGCTGGTCCCCCCCTGGGAACTCTTCTGAACTCTGTGACTTCAGAACAACAACCGCTCCAGCTTATTCTCTAAGCAACAAAGAGATGTACCATAGCAAGGCGGAAGGGATAAAGACGTCATTGGACTACCAGACGCAAGTTAGAAGTTTGTCCAAGAGTGAAAGGGAGGAGGGTCTGGATCACAGCGGGGGTGCTGGGACGTCCTCTCAAAGCTCCAGTGGGGTAACGGGCAGTATGGGAGACTCCCAGTTGGACCGAAACGAAAGTCCTTCCCCCGAAACCTCCAGCCAGTGCAGCCACGACACGGCCGACACCGGCTCAGGGATTCAGGTCGGCTGGGTCAGAAGTAGAATCAGAATCAGAAGACCTTTATTAGTCCCACAGAGGGGACGTTGTTACAGCAGAAAAGACAGCTTAATGTTAACTAAGAAGCATGCATACAGAAGATAAAACTAATTACACAATTTACAAAATACACATCCTGTAACAGTTCTGAAGATTTAGCAGCCAGGTATATATTACACAGTTATTAACACATATATACATATTGCACATATTGCTCTACCAGGGGCCAGGGTTATATAGTTTGACCACTGCAGGAGGGGAGGGGGGCAGGGGGGAGGGTTTACCATACGATAATACATGTTTCTTGCATCACAGCAGCTCCATTTACAACATCAAAAAAGGACAAATGTTAAGACACGAGGAAAACATACATTTATCATAACATCACAAACACTGAAGAGAAAACATGCTCGAGACCCTTTAACGTACATTTGACCTGGGATTGAACTCTAAGGAGGGCTTCGGTCTAACTTAAATCTTGGTTGTATCTTTTAGACATTTGTCTTTATAACAATAAATATGAAACAGAAATCAGAAGTTCTTCCACACCAGTGATTTCGTTTTGTTTCCTTATCACATGTTTCCAGCTGATGGCTCCATGAGGGCGTCGCTTGTTGTTGCTAATCCACCAAATGAGATGTTGTCTAAGTGACAGCTGAGTGCATTTGACGCCTTTTTTTGCCTTTGATTGCAATTATCTAATTTAAATATCTGCAAATCTCACAGGAGCTGATATTTGTAAAGTCATTTGAGAGCTGCTTATTTTTGTCTTATTTTTCTCAGGTTTAGTTTCCACAAAAGCTGGGCAACCCTTTTGGAAATGAATCCCTGAGTTAGCAGTTAACTACATCTCCCATGAGGCTTTGCAGGCCCTTCTGAGTCTGAGATGAACAGGGTTTATTGGTAGATGCTCAACACAACAGTTTCTGTGTTTTATGTAAAATAAGTCATTAAAAATCTGAATTATTTTCTGATTGTTTCTAAACGGTATCACGGTATCACTGATTCACTGGTTTGACACAACAATATGACTTTAAAGTGACTTGATGCTGTTTTGAAGTCTTCTTGAACGTCACCTTGCATTTCCTCTGTCCCGTAGATCGGGGAGACTTTAAAGTTACATGACATTTTAATTCCCCTTTAAAGAGGAGGGGATTGTGCATCCAACTACTTCTACTCAAATCTCCGGGGTTAGACTCAGAGGTCAAACACTAAAACAAATGTGCATTAATCGCTTTTGTGTCCAGTTCTAGATCATTTGAGTAACAGATGCATTATTTAATATTACTGCCCTCTCTCCTCCTGCAGTCTGACGGCAGCTCGACGGCGACTCCATCTTCACGGTCGCAGAGGATCGCCCAAGCAAAGTGGGACTTCCTGTTTGGAGGACCGCCGGAGGAGAGTCGCTGCAGACAAGGTACCGTTTTAATCTCTATTCACTTATATCATTGTCAAAGTTTACATTTGGTAGCAAAGTGTTGGGAGAGAAACCCCTTCTGAACGGATCACAGGGATTTGAGCCTTTGCAGACCATTTACATGCACTGTAAGCGTCTTTGAGCATTAGGAAAAGCGCTATAAAACTCCTATGTATTATTATTATTATTATTATGACTAGACACTACAGGAGAGGGGGCACCACAGAAAAAAAGAATAGAGCCGTTTTTAAAATAGGAGACGGTGCAATAATAACCAATTTGAATATCTTCTGAGATTTTAGTGAAAACTGTACGAACATTTGTATTTATTTTCTCTCAGATTTAAGTTACAAAGGAAGGTGAAACAAAACATTTCATTAAAAACTAGATTCTGAGATTTACCTAAAAGATGTTCATGAATATTTTTTTCAACATATTCTCTGAGTTTTAAGGGAAGAGATGTTTGCCTCTGCAGACCATTTACATGCACTAACACCTCAAGAAAACACTAGAGGAGAGGGAGCTTCACCGAAAAAACAATAGAGCTGTTAACCTGCTGAGAGATGGTACTCTCCTGGGGAAAAGTGCCCCAGTTCTGATTGGCTGGGCGGATTGCAAACCACGCCCCGTACAACTCTGAAATGTTTTGTAGAGCCGCCATTTTATTATCCTGGCATTAGCATTATTAGCATTATTAGCATTAGCATTAGCATTAGCCCAGCGCACGAACGCAGAGAGACTAACTTATGGCAACACAAAAGAAAACATGGGAGCGGTGGAGATGAGGAGGTGTCGGCGCTCTGGCGATTTCCTCTGAAGGCTTCAGTGGAAGCTGCTGGGAGTCCCAGCAGCTTCCACTGAAGCCTTCCCCAACTCCGGGGACTTCCTGCCGGGGACTCCGGGTGGCAGTATACGCCGTGAAGTTGTTTGTGGCCTGCCAGTAAACCCAAAGCAGAAGAAGTGACGTCAGCGGCTCATTTGCGTAATCTTCCCTCAGGGAAAAGTACTCCGGTGAGAACGTGATCTGTACTTAGTGCTCTGGGGTCATAACCGCCGGCACTAAGTACGGCAAAGTACTTGGTGTGAACGCGGCTATTGTCAACACATTTATAGTCAACGTATATAATAATAAAACCAAAGATACCCCTTTCCTATAAGTGTATATATCTTTAAGATTCCATTAATGCTTAAGTAATTCACGTATGTTCTAGATATCAGTTATAAACCATAATAACATGTTCTGGGTTGCCAGACCGATCCACCCCCGATCAGATAGCGGTGTCTTTGTTATTATTATCAATATTGTGAAATACTCTGTCATATATATATATATATATATATATATATATATATATATATATATATATATATATATATATATATATATATATATATATATATATATATATATATATATATATATATATATATATATATATATATATATATATATATATATATATATATATATATATGCATTGTGTTTTTGCACCTGCTTCTATTTTAATAAATATATGATTTGTGTGTTTTATTATTTGCATATTCTTCTGTTATCATTAGAAATATTGTTTGTTATTTTTACATATAATAAAGCTGTTCGATCAGTTTTAATTTAATACAAAGGGTGTTTTTGTAGTAAAATGTTTTAACCCTTCGATGCCCGAGTGACTGGACCCTACTCTCATAATATGTGTTTTTATGCCATTTTTGTCATTTTGGTTAAGAGAAACCACTTGTATAATATTTAGTATTATATTTTGGTTCACACTAGAAATATTTTATATTTAATTTTTCGCTATTTATAATTTTAGACATTTTGATATTCCATAGGAAATGCATGCGGGTCATTTTTGACCCACTTATGGAAGCTTGGGGTAGTAATACAAAAACTACAATTTCTTCAAATGTATACAATTTAAATTAAAAATGTGAATGGCATGATATCCAAAACATGTTTTTTGAGGAATAACTGGAATATGAAATGACAAAAAAATGTAATTACAAAGATACTCTAAGAAAACGACCTCACCGGGTCAAAAAAGACCCACTTCTGCATCTAAGGGTTAAAGCCACATGTTGTCCATTTGTTTTGTTTCTTAAACTGAGTGAAGTAAACGAGCAGCTTCCAGTCTGTTCTGATCCAATTAGCTGGAGCTTAGCATCAGGCAGAGCTTTACAGTAATTAACTGCACTCCGAGTGTTACTACTACCACTACTCACTTCCTGTTGTTCAGCATCTTATTCAGGCTTTGACTCCACAATATCTGTTATTGTTTTACAGATAACCATAATGTGCAAAACTGCATCATCATGCATAAGAACTCACTTTTTCAAAGAAAACTAAAATTGAAATCAACAAGAAAATACTCAAGAGTTCACCAGAAAAAAAGTTAAATATTTTCTGAAATAAAAATTCACAAATTTAATCGAATTTTTTTAAATATTTTCTGAGATTTTATTTCCAAATGTGTTTAGAATAAACTGAATCGAGAATATCTTGAAATGTTCTGATATTCAAGCAATAAAATATAGAAGGAGATTAAGCTCATACATATTTTTATGTAAATGTGCAAACCATCAGCGATTACATTTACGAGAATAAAATGTACAAAATAAAGTAAAAAATACATGAATATCTTCTGAGATTTCCGAAAAAAATGTGTGGAAAAAATGTGTTAAAATATTTTTCAGGGATTTAAGTTATACATTTATTTATGAGAAAAAACTCAAAATTCTCAAATATTCTCTGATATTTAACCCGTTTCTTTCTCCTGCAGAAGCTCCGCCCTCGACCCCCCCGCCCAGCGTCGCTCCAAGCCCCGCCCCTCGCTCCTCCCTCCGCCATAAAACAACCAATCAGAGGAGAGGGCGGGACTTCGAGGCCCCGAAGGTGACTCATCACCAGGTGTGTCAGATCGAGGTGGAGCTGGTGACCTCCGACCCCAGAGGCTCCGCCCCCAAAACCGGCATCATCCGGCAGACCATCAAATACTCGGAGACGGATCTGGACGCCGTGCCGCTGCGTTGCTACCGTGAAACGGACCTGGACGAGGTGCGTCGGCCAATCAGATTCAACTTCACCTGGTTCCTCACTTAGCATACTTTAGGGTTTTTATTCTACCATCAGTCTGGGTTAAAGGTCTCTATTTTTAGGCATATTATAGGTCTCGGATATATAAAAAACAAATTAAATCCAATAACCTGTATACTATCTGAGATTAAACTCACAAATGTATGTGAAAAACATGAAAAGAAACTAAATATTCTCTGAGATTAAACTCAAATATTTACAAGAGAAAAACTGTGTTTTCTAAGATTAAAGTCACACATTTCCGATAAACTGGGACAGATACATCCCTCCTTCTGGCGTCTGGAGGATCTGTGTTTCCATTCAGATTCAACTTCACCTGGTTCCTCACTAAGCATACTTTAGGGTTTTCATCCTACCATCAGTCTGGGTTATTGCACCCAGGGAAATGATGCAGGGTAGCATCCGGCAGTTTCAATGTGCTGGAGACCCCTACCGTGCATTTCTTTATTTAGAAGACAGTTTAGAACATTTCTCCAGTTACAATGAAATAGACATGCAGTTTCAGGGAGTAGTAAACAATAAGGGAACAGTACACACTGAAACCCTCCCTTCTCATTGTCCTCTCCGTGCCTGATGTGCATCTTATACAATGTTCATGAGCTTTATCCAACAACAGAAGGGATGTTTGGTAAAGAGTGACGGAGAGAGAGAGAAACCTGCAGGGGTAATAACAGTCAAACAAACAAGAAATGACTATATGTTGGTAATCAGACCAAGCACCCTTTTTCTCTTGCTGATAGAACTGGTTATCAGCTCAGCAGTAGCTTGTTAATTCTAGCTTGGAGAATAAAGGAAACCCAATAGCTCAGTAAATCTAATCATCTGTAGGCGAAGAGAGAAAGTCATTGTTTCCGTTATGTATATGTTATTAACTATATCTCTCCATTCTTCTATTGTGTGGGACTCAGGAAGCAGCCAGGTTCTCCTGATGCTTTTCTTACAAGCCGTTATCAGAACTCTGAATACATATTGATTAAAGCGCCCTAAATGAAAGGGTGTCTTCCCGTTTCGCCCCTTCTCCATTTCGCCCCTTTTTACGCCACATAAGAAATGATACTTGTTTTGCTTGGTCTTAGGGTTAGGGTCGTGGGTCTTAGGGTTAGGGTTTATAGGGTTAGGGTTTATCGGGTTAGGGTTTATAGGGTTAGGGTTTATAGGGTTAGGGTTTATAGGGTTTATAGGGTTAGGGTTTATAGGGTTAGGGTTTATAGGGTTAGGGTTTATAGGGTTAGGGTTTATAGGGTTAGGGTTTATAGGGTTAGGGTTTATAGGGTTAGGGTTTATAGGGTTATGGTTTATAGGGTTAGGGTTTATAGGGTTAGGGTTTATCGGGTTAGGGTTTATAGGGTTAGGGTTTATAGGGTTAGGGTTTATAGGGTTAGGGTTTATAGGGTTTATCGGGTTAGGGTTTATAGGGTTAGGGTTAGGGTTTATAGGGTTAGGGTTTATAGGGTTAGGGTTTATAGGGTTAGGGTTTTAGGGTTAGGGTTTATAGGGTTAGGTTTATAGGGTTAGGGTTTATAGGGTTAGGGTTTTTAGGGTTAGGGTTTATAGGGTTAGGGTTAGGGTTTAGGGTTAGGGTTTCTGGGTTGTTTTAGGGTTCGGGTTTATAGGGTTCGGGTTTCTAGGGTTCGGGTTTTTAGGGTTCGGGTTTTCGGGTTTCTCGGGTTAGGGTTTATAGGGTTGGGTTTATAGGGTTAGGGTTAGGGTTTATAGGGTTAGGGTTTATAGGGTTAGGGTTTATAGGGTTAGGGTTAGGGTTTATAGGGTTAGGGTTAGGGTTTATAGGTCTAATGATGCATCCCATGAAGCATTGCATGAAGTCTGTTGACGAATCAGAGGCTGTTGTTGGGGCTGCATGGGGCAGGGGGCGAAATGGGAATAAACCAAATGAAAGTCGACCCAAGATAAAAGTGCAGAACTGAAATGGTATTTTCATATTGAGTATTTGTTCCAGTACCAAAAATGCTTTATCACTGGGGGCACCAGAGCATGAGCCAGTGCTTCGCTGCTCCCACAGTCTGCAGCACTTCCAGACGCGTGTTCTCCATGCATGAGAGTTGGTGCATTTCCATTGGAGGTCACAGCAGCTCTTCTGAGATCTCAAGGTTAACTTCTCTTTCCCCATTTATTTTTAACATACTCTGTGGAGTGAGTTTTCCTAAAACACGTTGGGATCTCAAGCTGGGTTTCCGCTAGGATCTTTTCTTGCCGGTCAAATGTCCGGAAATAATTTATTGTACTGGACAGATTGTTAAGAAGTGTGCAGCAGAGTTTCAGCAGGGACTCACCGGACTCTGAGCGAGATGCTGATGTTTAAAACTCACTCCCTCCCTCTCTCTCTCCCTCTCTCCCTCTCTCTCCCCCTCTCTCTCTCCCTCTCCCTCTCCCTCTCTCCCTCCCTCTCCCTCTCCCTCTCCCTCTCCTGAGAGCCTGTCAGTATCTCATGCAGCTCACTGATCCAGTAATGAGTGACCAGTGAATAATAAATATATGTATAACCAGTGTAGCTAGTTCCAGAGGTAGATAAAATAGCAAAGTGTGTTAGGTCTAACTTGAAGTGTGTGTTTTGCTCACCGGTCCATCACAGCGGACGGAGCTGTGATCCGGTAGAGATGCGTGTCTCTGGCAGGTTTTGAATTTACCGTTTTTTTAATACATTTTACCAGCTAAAAAACGGTAATTACCGGCTAACGGAAACCCTGGTTTCAACATGTCCCGGTTTACCCTGTAGTTGTGATTGCAGGTGATGCGGGCAGAGGCCGAGGCGGAGGCAGCAGAGGAGGCGGACTCAGACTTTGGGAGTCATTTGGGAAACTCCTTCAGCCCCCCCAACGTTTCCCCTAAACCCCGGAGAGACGTTGGGAGGAAGGTGGAGGAAGAGGAGGATGAGGAGGAGGAGGAAGATGGACAGGAAGAGGAAGGAGTGGTGAACTGGGCCAGTGTTCGGATGCTGGGAGACCGACAGAAACAAAAAGTAACCAGAGACGAGGACGAGGTCTTCAGTCTGCTGCTGAAGGGGTGAGGATGGAAAACTACACTTCCCATGATGCTCTAGGGCAGGGCGGCCCAAATGTACAAGAAAACTTTTATATTTTATATGTATAATATGTATTTTAAAGTCACAAATTAACTTGAAAAAACAAAGACATTAACAAAAAAAGAAATCCCACAAATATTTGAAAATAATATATTTATTTATTATTATTTGACAGAAAAATTAAACTCATATATTTACAAGGAAAACGACTTGTCTGCTACAGAATGTTCTGTTTATGTAGTCGATTTTGTAAGGTTTAAATATGTAGGATCCATTATTTTATTTCTTTACACATGAAATAAGTTGGAATATGGTTTCCTTAGATACACATTTGCAAGAAATGACTCAACACAAATGAACTTGATGAAACCAAGTCATTCACAGAAAAAGAAATCCCACAAATATTTTAAACAAAATATTTATTTATTATTATTTTGACAGAAAAACTTTAATATATTTTTGGGAGATTTTTAGTAACAATTTAATGAGAAATCTCACAAATTGAAATACAATAACCTGAATATCATCTGAGATTAAACTCATATATTTACAAGGACACAATACACCAAGGTCTTCAGTTTGCTGCTGAAGGGGTGAGGCCAGAAAACTACACTTCCCATGATGCTCCAGGGCAGGGCGGCCCAAATGTACAAAAAAAAACGTTAATATTTTATATGTATCATATATTTTAAAGTCACGAAAGAACTTGAAAAAACAGTAAAAGACATTTAGAGAAAAATAAATCCCACAAATAGAATGTGGATATTTGGAATATGAGATTTTTGTAACAAATGTATGAGAAAATCTCACAAATTAAATTTAATGACCTGAATTTGATCTGAGATTAAACTCACAAATGTACGTGAAAACCACAAAAAAACACAATATTCTCAGATGATATTCAGGTTACATTTGTGAGATTTTCTCATTAAATTGTTACTAAAAATCTCCCAAAAATATATTAAAGTTTTTCTGTCAAAATAATAATAAATAAATATTTTGTTTAAAATATTTGTGGGATTTCTTTTTCTGTGAATGTCTTGGTTTTTTTGTACATTTGTGAGTAATTTCTTGCAATTGTGTATCTAAGGAAACCATATTCCAACTTATTTCATGTGTAAAGAAATAAAATAATGGATCCACAAATATTATCTTTGATGAAACTCATCAAGAGAAAAACTATATATTTCTAAGATTAAAGTCAATGAAACGACGCCAGGTGGAACCCTCTTCCCGGCGTCTGCACCTGTTGGAGATCTTGTTGTGTTTCTGATCCTCTAAAGTGTAAATGTTGTAACCCTCAGAGCGTTGTCGGAGTCTCACGGCGGCCTGAAGTCTCCGATCTCTTTAGGAAGTCCTCGCCGGCCGTCAGAAAGCAACCTGGACTCGTTCAA
>NW_022987938.1:0-53931 GCF_902827165.1 Trematomus bernacchii
AGACAGAGAACCAGAGAACCAGAGAGACAGAGAACCAGAACCAGAGAACCAGAGACAGAGAGACAGAGAACCAGAGACAGAGAACCAGAGACAGAGAACCAGAGACAGATCAGAGACAGAGAACCAGAAACAGAGAGACAGAGAATCAGAACCAGAGAACCAGAAACAGAGAGACAGAGAACCAGAACCAGAGAACCAGAGACAGAGAGACAGAGACAGAGAACCAGAGACAGAGAACCAGAGAGACAGAGACAGATCAGAGACAGAGAACCAGAAACAGAGAGACAGAGAATCAGAACCAGAGAACCAGAGACAGAGAGACAGAGAACCAGAGACAGAGAACCAGAAACAGAGAGACAGAGAACCAGAAAACCAGAGACAGATCAGAGACAGAGAACCAGAGACAGAGAACCAGAGACAGAGAGACAGAGACAGATCAGAGACAGAGAGACAAAGAACCAGAGACAGAGAACCAGAGACAGATCAGAGACAGAGAACCAGAAACAGAGAGACAGAGAACCAGAGAGACAGAGAACCAGAGACAGAGAGACAGAGAACCAGAGACAGAGAACCAGAGACAGAGAGACAGAGAACCAGAGACAGAGAGACAGAGAACCAGAGACAGAGAACCAGAGACAGAGACAGATCAGAGACAGAGAACCAGAAACAGAGAGACAGAGAACCAGAGACAGAGAACCAGAGACAGAGAACCAGAGACAGAGAACCAGAGACAGAAACAGAGAGACAGAGAACCAGAACCAGAGAACCAGAGACTCACCACAGGACTGGCTCGAGCTGAACTGGCTCTGGAGGAACAACGAGATCCAGAGCCAAGAAACCCCCCACTGTACTCTGAGGGCTGAGGAAAGGAAATAAGGAAGGAGGAAAGGAAGGAGGAAATGAAATAAGGAGGGAGGGAGGAAGGAAGGAAGCAGGAAAGGAAGTAAAAGCCATCAGAACTTTTTTACTGAAATGTATTTTTTCTTAAAGGTCCCCTATTACTACTCTCTCTTTCCACAGAGGAGACACATGTCTCTTCTTCATCAACATGTGTCCCCTCTTCTTCATGTCTCTTCTTCATCAACATGTGTCCCCTCTTCTTCATGTCTCTTCTTCATCAACATGTGTCCCCTCTTCTTCATGTCTCTTCTTCATCAACATGTGTCCCCTCTTCTTCATGTCTCTTCTTCATCAACATGTGTCCCCTCTTCTTCATGTCTCTTCTTCATCACCATGTGTCCCCTCTTCTCATGTCTCTTCTTCATCAACATGTGTCCCCTCTTCTTCATGTCTCTTCTTCATCACCATGTGTCCCCTCTTCTTCATGTCTCTTCTACATCAACATGTGTCCCCTCTTCTTCATGTCTCTTCTACATCAACATGTGTCCCCTCTTCTTCATGTCTCTTCTACATCACCATGTGTCCCCTCTTCTTCATGTCTCTTCTACATCAACATGTGTCCCCTCTTCTTCATGTCTCTTCTACATCACCATGTGTCCCCTCTCTTCATGTCTCTTCTACATCAACATGTGTCCCCTCTTCTTCATGTCTCTTCTACATACACCATGTGTCCCCCTCTTCTTCATGTCTCTTCTACATCACCATGTGTCCCCTCTTTCTTCATGTCTCTTCTACATCAACATGTGTCCCCTCTTCTTCATGTCTCTTCTTCATCAACATGTGTCCCCTCTTCTTCATGTCTCTTCTACATCACCATGTGTCCCCTCTTCTTCATGTCTCTTCTACATCAACATGTGTCCCCTCTTCTTCATGTCTCTTCTACATCACCATGTGTCCCCTCTTCTTCATGTCTCTTCTACATCAACATGTGTCCCCTCTTCTTCATGTCTCTTCTACATCACCATGTGTCCCCTCTTCTTCATGTCTCCTCTACATCAACATGTGTCCCCTCTTCTTCATGTCTCCTCTACATGAACCTGTGGGGAGAGGTACCCATCCCTTTTTGATCCATTTCTATAAAAACCTGTCTGAAAATGAGCTGACCAGATTTTGGCCACTTGATGATGTCATCACGATGTTTTGTCTTGTGTAACCATTAGCCAATCAGCAACCAAGGTAACCAACTAGGAGAAATGAATGGGCTGTGATTTTAGTATTTTGAAGCAGAGGTCCATCATCTGTACGGCCCTCGGAGGATGTTGAAAAATGTAAATGGCCCTTGAGAGGAAAAAGGTTCCCCACCCTGCTGTAAAGGAACTACAGCAGGGTCGCTGCTTCAACGTCACGCCAACTTCAGATCCATATTCAAACACACAGATTCTAAATGGTACGAGTTGAAGCGTTTGTTTGAACACTCTGCAGGAGGCAGGTACTTGCTCTCAAGCAGAACAGAAACTAACTTAGAGGAGTGTTTACGTGTTCGGCGTAATGACGTACAACGTCCTCCACGACTTCTGTAGTCCTATTCAGCCACTTGGTAACAACCATCGCTTTTCAGACACGTCAACTCTTCAGAAATCACCAGTGGGGTCACTGCTGATGGATTTAATGTCCTAGAACAAAACGTGATCCGTCTCTTCAATGTGTCTCAACCACAGACCTTATTTCCAGCTATCTTCCACAACCTATGGAGAGATCCCATTGGCTCTGAGACCAGGGAACAGGAAGTGGAGAGATCCCATTGGCTCTGAGACCAGGGAACAGGAAGTGGAGAGATCCCATTGGCTCTGAGACGAGGGAACAGGAAGTGGAGAGATCCCATTGGCTCTGAGACGAGGGAACAGGAAGTGGAGAGATCCCATTGGCTCTGAGACCAGGGAACAGGAAGTGGAGAAATCCCATTGCTTTTTGTCGAAGGAACCGGACGTGGTAAAAATGCTAACTTACTTCCGGGTTTTAGGACGCGTCACTGCGGTTCTCTATTGAGTTCTTTGTAACCAAATGTCTCTCAGAGGGGCGTGGGGAGGGGCTGCTCAGAGGGGCGTGGGGAGGGGCTGCTCAGAGGGGCGTGGGGAGGGGCTGCTCAGAGGGGCGTGGGGAGGGGCTGCTCAGAGGGGCGTGGGGAGGGGCTGCTCAGAGGGGCGTGGGGAGGGGCTGCTCATTTTCATCTCAAGTAACAGACAGAAAATCAGCACTTTGGAAACAGGGGGATTATGGGTAATGCTGGAATGATCTGTTTGGTGTTTCAGCCAATCAGAGACAGGCTCTGGATATATCTGAGACCTGTGATATATTGATGAAGAGGAGGATGATAGGTGACCTTTGTGTCTAAATGACGTATTGTTGTTGTATTTTCAGAATAAGAGCGTCTCACCCGGAGGCTGCCTCGACTCCCGACCGACATCTTCTCCTCGTCATCAGACATCTGCACACAGGAAGTCACAGGTAAAACTACAGACAGGAAGTCACAGGTAAAACTACAGACAGGAAGTCACAGGTAGAACTACAGACAGGAAGTCACAGGTAAAACTACAGACAGGAAGTCACAGGTAAAACTACAGACAGGAAGTCACAGGTAAAACTACAGACAGGAAGTCCACGGTAAAACTACAGACAGAAGTCACAGGTAAAACTACAGACAGGAAGTCACAGGTAAAACTACAGACAGGAAGTCACAGGTAGAACTACAGACAGGAAGTCACAGGTAAAACTACAGACAGGAAGTCACAGGTAAAACTACAGACAGGAAGTCACAGGTAAAACTACAGACAGGAAGTCACAGGTAAAACTAAAGACAGGAAGTCACAGGTAAAACTACAGACAGGAAGTCACAGGTAGAACTACAGACAGGAAGTCACAGGTAGAACTACAGACAGGAAGTCACAGGTAAACTACAGACAGGAAGTCACAGGTAAACTACAGACAGGAAGTCACAGGTAAAACTACAGACAGGAAGTCACAGGTAGAACTACAGACAGGAAGTCACAGGTAAACTACAGACAGGAAGTCACAGGTAAAACTACAGACAGGAAGTCACAGGTAAAAACTACAGACAGGAAGTCACAGGTAGAACTACAGACAGGAAGTCACAGGTAGAACTACAGACAGGAAGTCACAGGTAAAACTACAGACAGGAAGTCACAGGTAAAACTACAGACAGGAAGTCACAGGTAAAACTACAGACAGGAAGTCACAGGTAGAACTACAGACAGGAAGTCACAGGTAAAACTACAGACAGGAAGTCACAGGTAGAACTACAGACAGGAAGTCACAGGTAGAACTACAGACAGGAAGTCACAGGTAGAACTACAGACAGGAAGTCACAGGTAAAACTACAGACAGGAAGTCACAGGTAAAACTACAGACAGGAAGTCACAGGTAGAACTACAGACAGGAAGTCACAGGTAAAACTACAGACAGGAAGTCACAGGTAAAACTACAGACAGGAAGTCACAGGTAAAACTACAGACAGGAAGTCACAGGTAGAACTACAGACAGGAAGTCACAGGTAGAACTACAGACAGGAAGTCACAGGTAGAACTACAGACAGGAAGTCACAGGTAGAACTACAGACAGGAAGTCACAGGTAGAACTACAGACAGGAAGTCACAGGTAGAACTGTGATAGAAGAAGAGAAGAAGAAGAGGTACGGACCGAGGCGTGTCTCCGTGAAGGACGAGAGTAACGCTCACTGTCCTCCTGAACACCAACGAAGAAGAAACAACACCAGTTACAGAGCAGCAGGAGAACGAGGAGAAGAAGAAGAAATACAAAATATTAAAATACAACAAACGTTCAAATAAATAAAAATGCACATTAACATAAATAAACAAAAGTCTCAAAATAAAAACAACAATAAGGAAAACAGGACATAAATAAAAACATGTAAACAACAACAAATAACAAGTTACAATGAATTAAAACAAATAAAAGTAAAATAAACAAAATGATAAAGAAGTTAAATAAAAACAATTAAGAATCAGGTTAGCAGCAGATAAGCACGCACGCACGCACACACACACACACAACACACACACACACACACAACACACACACACACCACACACACCACACACACACACACACACACACACACACACACACACACACACACACACACACACACACACACACACACACACACACACACACACACACACACACACACACACACACACACACACACCACACACACACACACACTCAGTCACACACACACACACTCAGTCACACACACACAGTCACACACCACCACACACACACACTCAGTCACACACTCAGTCACACACTCAGTCACACACTCAGTCACACAGTCACACTCTCAGTCACACACACACACACACACTCAGTCACACACACACACACACACTCAGTCACACACACACACACACACTCTCAGACACACACACACACTCTCAGACACACACACACACACACACACACACACACACACACACACACACACACACACACACACACACACTCAGTCACACACACACACTCAGTCACACACACACACACACACACACACTCAGTCACACACACACACTCTCAGTCACACACACACACACACTCAGTCACACACACACACACTCAGTCACACACACACACACTCAGTCACACACACACACTCTCAGTCACACACACAGTCACACACACACACTAGAGGAGCTCCTACCATCCACTGCTCTATGTGCCCCCACTTATTATCCAGACCATAAAACCTCTGCAGAGAAACAGCATGTTATTACATACACACACACACATGTTAACATCACACACACACACACGTATTACTGTCACACACACACACACATGTATTACTGTTACACACACATGTTAACATCACACACACACGTATTACTGTCACACACACACACACACACACACACACGTGTATTACTGTTACACACACACACGTTAACATCACACACATGTTAACATCACACACACATGTTAACATCACACACACACATGTTAACATCACACACACATGTTAACATCACACACACACATGTTAACATCACACACATACATGTTAACATCACACACACATGTTATCACACACACACACATGTTAACATCACACACACATGTTAACATCACACACATACATGTTAACATCACACACACACACATGTTAACATCACACACATACATGTTAACATCACACACATACATGTTAACATCACACACATACATGTTAACATCACACACACACACATGTTAACATCACACACACACATGTTAACATCACACACACATGTTAACATCACACACACACATGTTAACATCACACACATACATGTTAACATCACACACACACATGTTAACATCACACACATACATGTTATCACACACACACACACACACATGTTAACATCACACACACATGTTAACATCACACACACATACATGTTAACATCACACACACACATGTTAACATCACATGTTAACATCACACACACACACATGTTAACATCACATGTTAACATCACACACACACACATGTTAACATCACATGTTAACATCACACACACACACATGTTAACATCACACACACATGTTAAAGCACCCTCTCGTACCCTGTGGCTGTGAGACAGCTACGGCAAGCAGGAGGAGACAAAGTTAGGAAACATTAGAATAATAAACTCCTTGAAGAACAATATCAATATTACTGCTGTTATATATATATATGTTATATATATGTTATATATATATATATATATATATATATATAACATATATATATATGTTATTATTCTGTATCTCACAGTACTGTTTAGTATATAAGCAATGCAAATGTAAAATAAAGAATACATTCATAATTAAAAAGAATATAAATGTACTATTCAGAATAAATTCATAAACATTTAAAAACATTAAATACATTGATATGTGAATTAAATACAGAACATGAAATAATACTTTCATTCATTTCTTTATCAAATAAAACCTAATAATATCTTTAGTTACTCACCAGAGAGGAGCTGACCACAGAGTGAGAGAGTGTGTGTGTGTGTGTGTGTTTAATCATCACTCAGTGACCTCTGACCCTCTCTGATGGATGACATCATCATCACCTGAATATCCCTACAGAGGATTCATCAATAACTTTATCTGCAGACGCAGCGGCTTTTCAATTCATTCACTCTCTTTCTGTTTACATTTTCAGAATAAGAGCCTCTCTCTGATCAGATTTTCAGAATAAGAGCCTCTCTCCGATCTGATTTTCAGAATAAGAGCCTCTCTCTGATCTGATTTTCAGAATAAGAGCCTCTCTCTGATCTGATTTTCAGAATAAGAGCCTCTCTCTGATCTGATTTTCAGAATAAGAGCCTCTCTCTGGTCTGATTTTCAGAATAAGAGCCTCACCTGGTCAGATTTTCAGAATAAGAGCTTCTCTCTGATCTGATTTTCAGAATAAGAGCCTCTCACCTCCTTCTGTTGTCTCTCCAGCTCCTTCATCCTGATGTCTCGAGCTTCTGCTCTCGCCGCTCGCTTCGCAGCGAGTCGAGCCTCCGCCTGGAACACACAACACTCCTTAGTGATTATACATTTCATTATAATAATCAATTATATATAAAGTCATTATTAAACATCTGACACAGTCATGTTAATCCCTGACCCTTCAAAATAAAAGCCCGGTCTCAGGTGATCTGAGGAATGTGAGCCACACCTGAGACACACACACACACACCCATCACCACGGCAACAGACACTCCTGTGATCTCTGCATTATTTAACAAACAGGAAGTGTAGACATTAATCGGGGTGTGTGTGTGTGAGTGTGTGTGTGTGTGTGAATGGGAACAGACCGGTTAGTGTGTTCTGTCAGTAATGTGACTCGACAGGTTTTCAGGACACACACACACACACACACACACACACACACACACACACACACACACACACACACACACACACACACACACACACACACACACACACACACACACACACACACACACACACACACACACACACACACACACACACACACACACACACACACACACACACACACACACACACACACACACACACACACACACACACACACACACACACACACACACACACACACACACACACACACACACACACACACACACACACACACACTAATAAACAATAAAAAAACACAATATATAATAAACAAATAAATAAATACCTCCCTGGCGATCTGATCCAGAGCGTCGTCCTCAGCTGTCAGTTTCTCCTGGTTCGGGATCCTCTTCCTGCCCTGGGGGGTCCCCATGGTTCTGATCAGGGTCTGAGAGTCTGATCAGGGTCTGGATCAGGGTCTGAGGGTCAGGGTCTAAGGTTCTGGATCTGATGATCAGGGTCTGATGGTTCTGATCAGGGTCTAAGGGTCTGATGATCAGGGTCTGGATCAATGAACTACCCACAGAGACCGGCTGTAGACCAGGACCCAGAGTCCAGGCTGAGACAGGGAGAGGAAGAACTGAAGGAACCAGTTAAGTTTAAATCTGTGGTTTTCTGAAGGTAGTCTGGGTCTGGGTGTCTGGTTCTGGTCCTCTCAGGGTCCCATCCTGCAGCAGGACTCTGAGATCGATCTGAATGATCAAAACACGGCTATTAGAGTCAGAAAGATCCAAAAAGGTGAAAATGTTTTCTGTTAAGAAATGAGGTTTTCTGATGCAGTTTCTCAGGTTCTGGACCCAGGAGCTCAGATCCGGATCCTCCAGGAGTCTCTGATAGAGAGCCGAACTATCAAGACCCGGATCCTGTAGTCAGACAGATCCACAGTGCACGTTAATAGTGCACAAATAAAGCAAAAATAAACAGTTTTCGGTTAAAATGAGCGTTTCTCTGCAGCGCCTCGGTGCATCTGAGAGGAGAAGGTTAGCATCCTGTAGCTACACACGGGTAGCATCCTCCAGGGGGGAAACAGACACAAACTGACCGGAGAGCGAATCCCGGCTGTAAAGCCTCCGTGAGCCGGCGGTGATCCTCCGGTAAACGGAACCAGAACCGGTTCCTCTGGACCCTGAAGGCAGCACCAGGTGAGCCGGTACCGGAGCCTGAACGCAACACAACAATCCGCAGTGTGACAGACGGGAGGCTCTTATTCTGAAAGGGTGTGATGCGCACTGTCAAGCTAACATGCGAACCGGAAGTTTCAAAATAAAAGCTGTAAATGCAGAAACAGATAAGATAAGATAAGATAAGATCAGCCCCTCAGTGTTGGGTGTAACGTGTTACAAAAGTAACGGAGTTACAGTAATATATTACTTTTTGCTGTAACGAAGTAATGTAACGCATTACTAATTAAATGTGGGTAATATACTACCCGTTACAATGCTCAGTAACGCAGTTACAACACATTTCAACCCGAAATTAAATGGTGTTTTGTTTTTTAAGAATTCACCAACATCGCGAGACATTCCGACACCAGAGACAAATTGTGCGGGTAGATTAGTGAGCCTGGTGTTTACCATTCAGGCTTCGCGTCGGGATCTTCGGGGGTGCATAGGCATGCATTGCAGATTGCACCCCCAGTTGGATGTTATGCACCCTCTATTCAAAAAAGAGAGTGTTCCTGTTATTGTTTACTTCCTCTCTGTAGTCCATTCTGTGTTCCTGTTATTGTTTACTTCCTCTCTGTAGTTCATTCAGTGTTCCTGTTATTGTTTACTTCCTCTCTGTAGTTCATTCTGTGTTCCTGTTATTGTTTACTTCCTCTCTGTAGTCCATTCTGTGTTCTGTTATTGTTTACTTCCTCTCTGTAGTTCATTCTGTGTTTTGTTATTGTTTACTTCCTCTCTGTAGTTCATTCAGTGTTCCTGTTATTGTTTACTTCCTCTCTGTAGTTCATTCTGTGTTCCTGTTATTGTTTACTTCCTCTCTGTAGTTCATTCAGTGTTCCTGTTATTGTTTACTTCCTCTCTGTAGTTCATTATGTGTTCCTGTTATTGTTTACTTCCTCTCTGTAGTTCATTCTGTGTTCCTGTTATTGGTTACTTCCTCTCTGTAGTTCATTCTGTGTTCCTGTTGTTGTTTACTTCCTCTCTGTAGTTCATTCTGTGTTCCTGTTATTGTTTACTTCCTCTCTGTAGTTCATTCTGTGTCCCTGTTATTGTTTACTTCCTCTCTGTAGTTCATTCTGTGTTCCTGTTATTGTTTACTTCCTCTCTGTAGTTCATTCTGTGTTCCTGTTATTGTTTACTTCCTCTCTGTAGTTCATTCCATGTTCCTGTTATTGTTTACTTCCTCTCTGTAGTTCATTCCATGTTCCTGTTATTGTTTACTTCCTCTCTGTAGTTCATTCTGTGTTCCTGTTATTGTTTACTTCCTCTCTGTAGTTCATTCTGTGTTCCTGTTATTGTTTACTTCCTCTCTGTATTCATTCTGTGTTCTGTTATTGTTTACTTCCTCTCTGTAGTTCATTCAGTGTTCCTGTTATTGTTTACTTCCTCTCTGTAGTTCATTCTGTTTCTGTTATTGTTTACTTCCTCTCTGTAGTTCATTCAGTGTTCCTGTTATTGTTTACTTCCTCTCTGTAGTCCATTCCATGTTCCTGTTATTGTTTAACTTCCTCTCTGTAGGTTCATTCTGTGTTCCTGTTATTGTTTACTTCCTCTCTGTAGTTCATTCTGCTGTTCTGTTATTGTTTACTTCCTCTCTGTAGTTCATTCTGTGTCCTGTTAGTGTTTACCCTTCCTCTCTGTAGTTCATTCCATGTTCCTGTTATTGTTTACTTCCTCTCTGTAGTTTCATTCTGTGGTTCCTGTTATTGTTTACTTCCTCTCTGTAGTCATTCAGTGGTTTTTCTTTATTGTTTACTTTCCTCTCTGTAGTTCATTCAGTGTTCCTGTTATTGTTTACTTCCTCTCTGTAGTTCATTCTGTGTTCTGTTATTGTTTACTTCCTCTCTGTAGTTCATTCTGTGTTCCTGTTATTGTTTACTTCCTCTCTGTAGTTCATTCTGTGTTCCTGTTATTGTTTACTTCCTCTCTGTAGTTCATTCATGTGTCCTGTTATTGTTACTTCCTCTCTGTAGTTCATTCATGTGTTCCTGTTATTGTTTACTTACTCTCTGTAGTTCATTCTGTGTTCCTGTTATTGTTTACTTCCTCTCTGTAGTTCATTCTGTGTTCCTGTTATTGTTTACTTCCTCTCTGTAGTTCATTCGGTGTTCTGGTATTGTTTTACTTTCCTCTCTGTAGTTCATTCTGTGTCCTGTTATTGTTTACTTCCTCTCTGTAGTTCATTCTGGTTCCTGTTATTTGTTTACTTCCTCTCTGTAGTTCATTCTGTGTTCCTGTTATTGTTTACTTCCTCTCTGTAGTTCATTCTGTGTTCCTGTTATTGTTTACTTCCTCTCTGTAGTTCATTCTGTGTTCTGTTTATTGTTTACTTCCTCTCTGTAGTTCATTCGTGTTCCTGTTATTGTTTCACTCCTCTCTGTAGTTCATTTCTGTGTTCCTGTTATGTTTACTTCCCTCTCTGTAGTTCATTCGTGTTCCTGTTATTGTTTACTCCTCTCTGTAGTTCATTCATGTGTTCCTGTTATTGTTTACTTCCTCTCCTGTAGTTCATTCTGTGTTCCTGTTATTGTTTACTTCCTCTCTGTAGTTCATTCTGTGTTCTGTTTTGTTTTCTTCCTCTCTGTAGTTCATTTTGTGTTCCTGTTATTGTTTACTTCCTCTCTGTAGTTCATTCTAGTGTTCCTGTTATTGTTTACTTCCTCTCTGTAGTTCATTCTGTGTTCCTGTTATTGTTTACTTCCTCTCTGTAGTTCATTCTGTGTTCCTGTTATTGTTTACTTCCTCTCTGTAGTTCATTCAGTGTTCCTGTTATTGTTTACTTCCTCTCTGTAGTTCATTCTGTGTTCCTGTTATTGTTTATTTCTCTCTGTAGTTCATTCTGTGTTCCTGTTATTGTTTACTTCCTCTCTGTAGTTCATTCTGTGTTCCTGTTATTGTTTACTTCCTCTCTGTAGTTCATTCTGTGTTCCTGTTATTGTTTACTTCCTCTCTGTAGTTCATTCTGTGTTCCTGTTATTGTTTACTTCCTCTCTGTAGTTCATTCATGTTCTGTTATTGTTTACTTCCTCTCTGTAGTTCATTCTGTTCCTGTTATTGTTTACTTCCTTCTGTAGTTCATTCATGTTCCTGTTATTGTTTACTTCCTCTCTGTAGTTCATTCTGTGTTCCTGTTATTGTTTACTCTCTGTAGTTCATTCTGTGTTCTGTTATTGTTTACTTCCTCTCTGTAGTTCATTCTGTGTCCTGTTATTGTTTACTTCCTCTCTGTAGTTCATTCAGTGTTCCTGTTATTGTTTACTTCCTCTCTGTAGTTCATTCTGTGTCCTGTTATTGTTTACTTTCCTCTCTGTAGTTCATTCTGTGTTCCTGTTATTGTTTACTTCCTCTCTGTAGTTCATTCTGTGTTCCTGTTATTGTTTACTTCCTCTCTGTAGTTCATTCTGTGTTCCTGTTATTGTTTACTTCCTCTCTGTAGTTCATTCTGTTTCCTGTTATTGTTTACTTCCTCTCTGTAGTCATTCTGTGTCCTGTTATTGTTTACTTCCTCTCTGTAGTTCATTCTGTGTTCCTGTTATTGTTTACTTCCTCTCTGTAGTCCACATGTTCTGTTATTGTTTACTTCCTCTCTGTAGTTCATTCTGTGTCCTGTTATTGTTTACTCCTCTCTTGTAGTTCATTCTGTGTTCCTGTTATTGTTTACTTCCTCTCTGTAGTCATTCTGTGTTCCTGTTATTGTTTACTTCCTCTCTGTAGTCCATTCCATGTTCCTGTTATTGTTTACTTCCTCTCTGTAGTTCATTCTGTGTTCCTGTTATTGTTTACTTCCTCTCTGTAGTCCATTCTGTGTCCTGTTATTGTTTACTTCCTCTCTGTAGTTCATTCTGTGTTCCTGTTATTGTTTACTTCCTCTCTGTAGTCCATTCCATGTTCCTGTTATTGTTTACTTCCTCTCTGTAGTTCATTCTGTGTTCCTGTTATTGTTTACTTCCTCTCTGTAGTCATTCTGTGTTCCTGTTATTGTTTACTTCCTCTCTGTAGTTCATTCTGTGTTCCTGTTATTGTTTACTTCCTCTCTTGTAGTGTTATTGTTTACTTCCTCTCTGTAGTTCATTCTGTGTCCTGTTATTGTTACTTCCTCTCTGTAGTTCATTCTGTGTCCTGTTATTGTTTACTTCCTCTCTGTAGTTCATTCTGTGTTCCTGTTATTGTTTACTTCCTCTCTGTAGTTCATTCTGTGTTCCTGTTATTGTTTACTTCCTCTCTGTAGTTCATTCAGTGTTCTGTTATTGTTTACTTCCTCTCTGTAGTTCATTCAGTGTTCCTGTTAGTGTTTACTTCCCTCTCTGTAGTTCATTCAGTGTTCTGTTATTGTTTACTTCCATCTCTGTAGTTCATTCTGTGTTCCTGTTATTGTTTACTTCCTCTCTGTAGTCATTCAGTGTTCCTGTTATTGTTTACTTTCCTCTCTGTAGTTCATTCAGTGTTCCTGTTATTGTTTACTTCCTCTCTGTAGTCCATTCTGTGTTCCTGTATTGTTTTACTTCCTCTCTGTAGTTCAATTCTGTGTTCCTGTTATTGTTTACTTCCTCTCGTAGTCCATTCTGTGTTCCTGTTATTGTTTACTTCCTCTCTGTAGTCCATTCTTGTGTCCTGTTATGTTTACTTCCTCTCTGTAGTCCATTCTGTGTTCCTGTTATTGTTTACTTCCTCTCTGTAGTTCATTCTGTGTTCCTGTTATTGTTTACTTCCTCTCTGTAGTTCATTCAGTGTTCTGTTATTGTTTACTTCCTCTCTGTAGTTCATTCAGTGTTCCTGTTATTGTTTACTTCCTCTCTGTAGTTCATTCTGTGTTCCTGGTTATTGTTTACTTCCTCTACTGTAGTTCATTCTGGTTTTCTGTTATTGTTTACTTCCTCTCTGTAGTTCATTCGTGTTCCTGTTATTGTTTTACTTCCTCTCTGTAGTTCATTCTGTGTTCCTGTTATTGTTTACTTCCTCTCTGTAGTTCCATTCGTGTTCCTGTTATTGTTTACTTCCTCTCTGTAGTTCATTCGTGTTCCTGTTATTGTTTACTTCCTCTCTGTAGTCATTCAGTTTCTGTATGTTATTCCTCTCTGTAGTTCATTCATGTGTTCTCTGTTATTGTTTACTTCCTCTCTGTAGTTCATTCAGTGTTCCTGTTATTGTTTACTTCCTCTCTGTAGTTCATTCTGTGTTTCTGTTATTGTTTACTTCCTCTCTGTAGTTCATTCAGTGTTCCTGTTATTGTTTACTTCCTCTCTGTAGTTCATTCCGTGTTCCTGTTATTGTTTACTTCCTCTCTGTAGTTCATTCTGTGTTCCTGTGATTGTTTACTTCCTCTCTCTGTTCATTCATGTGTTCCTGTTATTGTTTACTTCCTCTCTGTAGTTCATTCAGTGTTTCTGTTATTGTTTACTTCCTCTCTGTAGTTCATTCGTGTGTTTCCTGTTTATTGTTTACTTCCCCTCTGTAGTTCATTCATGTGTCCTGTTATTGTTTACTGTCCTCTGCTGTAGTTCATTCAGTGGTTCCTGTTATTGTTTACTTTCCCTCTCTGTAGTCATCTGGGTTCCTGGTATTGTTATTACTTCCTCTCTGTAGTCCATTCTGTGGTTCCTGTTTATTTGTTACTCTTCCATCTCTGTAGTTTCATTCTGTGTTCCTGTTATTGTTTACTTCCTCTCTGTAGTTCATTCATGTGTTCCTGTTATTGTTTACTTCCTCTCTGTAGTTCATTCATGTGTTCCTGTTATTGTTTACTTCCTCTCTGTAGTCCATTCTGTGTTCCTCGTTTATTGTTTACGACTCAGTCTCTGTAGTTCATTCTGTGTTGCTCTGTTATTGTTTACTTCCTCTCTTTCATTCTGTAGTTCATTCGTGTCCTTGTCTTGTTTACTTCCTCTCTGTAGTTCCATTCTGTGTTCCTGTTATTGTTTACTTCCTCTCTGTAGTTCATTCTGTGTTCCTGTTATTGTTTACTTCCTCTCTGTAGTTCATTCTGTGTTCCTGTTATTGTTTACTTCCTCTCTGTAGTTCATTCTGTGTTCCTGTTATTGTTTACTTCCTCTCTGTAGTTCATTCTGTTCTGTTATTGTTTACTTCCTCTCTGTATTCATGTTATTGTTTACTTCTCTCTGTAGTTCATTCTGTGTTCCTGTTATTGTTTACTTCCTCTCTGTAGTCATTCAGTGTTCCTGTTATTGTTTACTTCCTCTCTGTAGTTCATTCTGTGTTCCTGTTATTGTTACTTCCTCTCTGTAGTTCATTCTGTGTTCCTGTTATTGTTTACTTCCTCTCTGTAGTTCATTCTTTGTTCCTGTTATTGTTTACTTCCTCTCTGTAGTCCATTCTGTGTTCCTGTTATTGTTTACTTCCTCTCTGTAGTTCATTCTGTGTTCCTGTTATTGTTTACTTCCTCTCTGTAGTTCATTCTGTGTTCCTGTTATTGTTTACTTCCTCTCTGTAGTTCATTCTGTGTTCCTGTTATTGTTTACTTCCTCTCTGTAGTTCATTCTGTGTTCCTGTTATTGTTACTTCCTCTCTGTAGTTCATTCTGTTCCTGTTATTGTTTACTCCTCTCTGTAGTTCATTCTGTGTTCCGTTATTGTTTACTTCCTCTCTGTAGTTCATTCTGTGTCCTGTTATTGTTTACTTCCTCTCTGTAGTTCATTGTGTTTGTATTGTTTACTTCCTCTCTGTAGTTCATTCTGTGTTCCTGTTATTGTTTACTTCCTCTCTGTAGTTCATTCTGTGTTCCTGTTATTGTTTACTTCCTCTCTGTAGTTCATTCTGTGTTCCAGTTATTGTTTACTTCCTCTCTGTAGTTCATTCTGTGTTCCTGTTATTGTTACTTCCTCTCTGTAGTTCATTCTGTGTTCCTGTTATTGTTTACTTCCTCTCTGTTAGTTCATTCTGTGTTCCTTATTGTTTACTTCCTCTCTGTAGTTCATTCTGTGTTCCTGTTATTGTTTACTTCCTCTCTGTAGTTCATTCATGTTCCTGTTATTGTTTACTTCCTCTCTGTAATCTGTGTTCTGTTATTGTTTACTTCCTCTCTGTAGTTCATTCAGTGTTCTGTTATTGTTTACTTCTCTCTGTAGTTCATTCGTGTTCCTGTTATTGTTTACTTCCTCTCTGTAGTTCATTCAGTGTTCCTGTTATTGTTTACTTCCTCTCTGTAGTTCATTCAGTGTTCTGTTATTGTTTACTTCCTCTCTGTAGTTCATTCTGTGTTCCTGTTATTGTTTACTTCCTCTCTGTAGTCCATTCAGTGTTCTGTTATTGTTTACTTCCTCTTGTAGTTCATTCTGTGTCCTGTATATTGTACTTGCTCTCTGTAGTTCATTCAGTGTTCTGTTATTGTTTACTTCCTCTCTGTAGTCATTCTGTGTTCTGTTATTGGACTTCCTCTCTGTAGTTCATTGTTGTTCGTTGTTATTGTTTACTCCTCTCTGTAGTTCATTCTGTGTCCTGTTATTGTTTACTTCCTCTCTGTAGTTCATTCAGTGTTCCTGTTATTGTTTACTTCCTCTCTGTAGTTCATTCTGTGTTCTGTTATTGTTTACTTCCTCTCTGTAGTTCATTCTGTGTTCTGTTATTGTTTACTTCCTCTCTGTAGTTCATTCAGTGTTCTGTTATTGTTTACTTCCTCTCTGTAGTTCATTCTGTGTTCCTGTTATTGTTTACTTCCTCTCTGTAGTTCATTCTGTGTTCTGTTATTGTTTACTTCCTCTCTGTAGTTCATTCTGTGTTCCTGTTATTGTTTACTTCCTCTCTGTAGTTCATTCTGTGTTCCTGTTATTGTTTACTTCCTCTCTGTAGTCATTATGTGTTCTGTTATTGTTTACTTCCTCTCTGTAGTTCATTCTGTGTTCCTGTTATTGTTTACTTCCTCTCTGTAGTCATTCTGTTCCTGTTATTGTTTACTTCCTCTCTGTGTTCATTCTGTGTTCTGTTATGTTTACTTCCTCTCTGTAGTTCATTCTGTGTCCTGTTATTGTTTACTTCCTCTCTGTAGTTCATTCAGTGTTCCTGTTATTGTTTACTTCCTCTCTGTAGTTCATTCTGTGTTCTGTTATTGTTTACTTCCTCTCTGTAGTTCATTCTGTGTCCTGTTATTGTTTACTTCCTCTCTGTAGTTCATTCTGTGTTCTGTTATTGTTTACTTCCTCTCTGTAGTTCATTCTGTGTTCCTGTTATTGTTTACTTCCTCTCTGTAGTTCATTCTGTGCCTGTTATTGTTTACTTCCTCTCTGTAGTTCATTCCTGTTATTTTTACTTCCTCTCTGTAGTTCATTCAGTGTTCTGTTATTGTTTACTTCCTCTCTGTAGTTCATTCTGTGTTCCTGTTATTGTTTACTTCCTCTCTGTAGTTCATTCCGTGTTCCTGTTATTGTTTACTTCCTCTCTGTAGTTCATTCTGTGTTCCTGTTATTGTTTACTTCCTCTCTGTAGTCCATGCGTGTTCCTGTTATTGTTTACTTCCTCTCTGTAGTTCATTCTGTGTTCCTGTTATTGTTTACTTCCTCTCTGTAGTTCATTCAGTGTTCTGTTATTGTTTACTTCCTCTCTGTAGTTCATTCTGTGTTCCTGTTATTGTTTACTTCCTCTCTGTCGTTCATTCTGTGTTCCTGTTATTGTTACTATCCTCTCTGTAGTCCATTCTGCTGTTCCATTGTTATTGGTTTACTTCCTCTCTGTAGTTTCATTCTGTGTTCCTGTTATTGTTTACTTTCCTCTCTGTAGTTCATTCAGTGTTCTGTTATTGTTTACTTCCTCTCTGTAGTTCATTCTTTGTTCCTGTTATTGTTTACTTCCCCTCTGTAGTTCATTCTGTGTTCCTGTTATTGTTTACTTACTCTCTGTAGTTCATTCAGTGTTCCTGTTATTGTTTACTTCCTCTCTGTAGTTCATTCTGTGTTCCTGTTATTGTTTACTTCCTCTCTGTAGTTCATTCTTTGTTCCTGTTATTGTTTACTTCCCCTCTGTAGTTCATTCTGTGTTCCTGTTATTGTTTACTTACTCTCTGTAGTTCATTCAGTGTTCCTGTTATTGTTTACTTCCTCTCTGTAGTTCATTCTGTGTTCCTGTTATTGTTTACTTCCTCTCTGTAGTCCATTCTGTGTTCCTGTTATTGTTTACTTCCTCTCTGTAGTTCATTCTGTGTCCTGTTATTGTTTACTTACTCTCTGTAGTTCATTCAGTGTTCCTGTTATTGTTTACTTCCTCTCTGTAGTTCATTCTGTGTTCCTGTTATTGTTTACTTCCTCTCTGTAGTCCATTCTGTGTTCCTGTTTTGTTTACTTCCTCTCTGTAGTTCATTCTGTGTTCCTGTTATTGTTTACTTCCTCTCTGTAGTTCATTCTGTGTTCCTGTTATTGTTTACTTCCTCTCTGTAGTTCATTCTGTGTTCCTGTTATTGTTTACTTCCTCTCTGTAGTTCATTCTGTGTTCCTGTTATTGTTTACTTCCTCTCTGTAGTCCATTCCATGTTCCTGTTATTGTTACTTCCTCTCTGTAGTCATTCTGTGTTCCTGTTATTGTTTACTTCCTCTCTGTAGTTCATTCTGTGTTCCTGTTATTGTTTACTTCCTCTCTGTAGTTCATTCTGTGTTCCTGTTATTGTTTACTTCCTCTCTGTAGTTCATTCTGTGTTCCTGTTATTGTTTACTTCCTCTCTGTAGTTCATTCCATGTTCCTGTTATTGTTTACTTCCTCTCTGTAGTTCATTCTGTGTTCCTGTTATTGTTTACTTCCTCTCTGTAGTTCATTCTGTTCTGTTATGTTACTAGTATCTGTTTTACTTCCTCTCTGTAGTTCATTCATGTGTCCTGTTATTGTTTACTTCCTCTCTGTAGGTCATTCCATGTGTTCCTGTTATTGTTTACTTCCTCTCTGTAGTTCATTCTGTGTTCCTGTTATTGTTTACTTCCTCTCTGTAGTTCATTCTGTGTCCTGTTATTGTTTACTTCCTCTCTGTAGTTCATTCCATGTTCCTGTTATTGTTTACTTCCTCTCTGTAGTTCATTCCTGTGTTCCTGTTATTGTTTACTTCCTCTCTGTAGTTCATTCTGTGTTCTGTTATTGTTTACTTCCTCTCTGTAGTTCATTCTGTGTTCCTGTTATTGTTTACTTCCTCTCTGTAGTTCATTCAGTGTTCCTGTTATTGTTTACTTCCTCTCTGTAGTTCATTCTGTGTTCTGTTATTGTTTACTTCCTCTCTGTAGTTCATTCTGTGTCCTGTTATTGTTACTTCCTCTCTGTAGTTCATTCTGTGTTCCTGTTATTGTTTACTTCCTCTCTGTAGTTCATTCCATGTTCCTGTTATTGTTTACTTCCTCTCTGTAGTTCATTTAGTGTTCCTGTTATTGTTTACTTCCTCTCTGTAGTTCATTCTGTGTTCTGTTATTGTTTACTTCCTCTCTGTAGTTCATTCAGTGTTCTGTTATTGTTTACTTCCTCTCTGTAGTTCATTCTGTGTTCCTGATATTGTTTACTTCCTCTCTGTAGTTCATTCTGTGTTCCTGTTATTGTTTACTTCCTCTCTTTAGTTCATTCTGTGTTCCTGTTATTGTTTACTTCCTCTCTGTAGTTCATTCTGTGTTCCTGTTATTGTTTACTTCCTCTCTGTAGTTCATTCTGTTATTGTTTACTTCCTCTCTGTAGTTCATTCAGTGTTCTGTTATTGTTTACTTCCTCTCTGTAGTTCATTCAGTGTTCCTGTTATTGTTTACTTCCTCTCTGTAGTTCATTCTGTGTTCCTGTTATTGTTTACTTCCTCTCTGTAGTTCATTCTGTGTTCCTGTTATTGTTTACTTCCTCTCTGTAGTTCATTCTGTGTTCCTGTTATTGTTTACTTCCTCTCTGTAGTCCATTCTGTGTTCCTGTTATTGTTTACTTCCTCTCTGTAGTTCATTCTGTGTTCTGTTATTGTTTACTTCCTCTCTGTAGTTCATTCTGTGTTCCTGTTATTGTTTACTTCCTCTCTGTAGTTCATTCTGTGTTCCTGTTATTGTTTACTTCCTCTCTGTAGTTCATTCTGTGTTCCTGTTATTGTTTACTTCCTCTCTGTAGTTCATTCAGTGTTCTGTTATTGTTTACTTCCTCTCTGTAGTTCATTCTGTGTTCCTGTTATTGTTTACTTCCTCTCTGTAGTTCATTCTGTGTTCCTGTTATTGTTTACTTCCTCTCTGTAGTCCATTCTGTGTTCCTGTTATTGTTTACTTCCTCTCTGTAGTTCATTCTGTGTTCCTGTTATTGTTTACTTCCTCTCTGTAGTTCATTCAGTGTTCTGTTATTGTTTACTTCCTCTCTGTAGTTCATTCTTTGTTCCTGTTATTGTTTACTTCCCCTCTGTAGTTCATTCTGTGTCCTGTTATTGTTTACTTCCTCTCTGTAGTTCATTCAGTGTTCCTGTTATTGTTTACTTCCTCTCTGTAGTTCATTCTGTGTTCCTGTTATTGTTTACTTCCTCTCTGTAGTCCATTCTGTGTTCCTGTTATTGTTTACTTCCTCTCTGTAGTTCATTCTGTGTTCCTGTTATTGTTTACTTCCTCTCTGTAGTTCATTCTGTGTTCCTGTTATTGTTACTTCCTCTCTGTAGTTCATTCTGTGTTCCTGTTATTGTTTACTTCCTCTCTGTAGTTCATTCTGTGTTCCTGTTATTGTTTACTTCCTCTCTGTAGTCCATTCCATGTTCCTGTTATTGTTTACTTCCTCTCTGTAGTTCATTCTGTGTTCCTGTTATTGTTTACTTCCTCTCTGTAGTTCATTCTGTGTTCCTGTTATTGTTTACTTCCTCTCTGTAGTTCATTCTGTGTTCCTGATATTGTTTACTTCCTCTCTGTAGTTCATTCTGTGTTCCTGTTATTGTTTACTTCCTCTCTGTAGTCCATTCCATGTTCCTGTTATTGTTTACTTCCTCTCTGTAGTTCATTCTGTGTTCCTGTTATTGTTTACTTCCTCTCTGTAGTTCATTCTGTGTTCTGTTATTGTTTACTTCCTCTCTGTAGTTCATTCTGTGTCCTGTTATTGTTTACTTCCTCTCTGTAGTTCATTCCATGTTCCTGTTATTGTTTACTTCCTCTCTGTAGTTCATTCTGTGTTCCTGTTATTGTTTACTTCCTCTCTGTAGTTCATTCTGTGTTCCTGTTATTGTTTACTTCCTCTCTGTAGTTCATTCTGTGTCCTGTTATTGTTTACTTCCTCTCTGTAGTTCATTCCATGTTCCTGTTATTGTTTACTTCCTCTCTGTAGTTCATTCTGTGTTCCTGTTATTGTTTACTTCCTCTCTGTAGTTCATTCTGTGTTCCTGTTATTGTTTACTTCCTCTCTGTAGTTCATTCTGTGTTCCTGTTATTGTTTACTTCCTCTCTGTAGTTCATTCTGTGTTCTGTTATTGTTTACTTCCTCTCTGTAGTTCATTCTGTGTCCTGTTATTGTTTACTTCCTCTCTGTAGTTCATTCTGTGTTCCTGTTATTGTTTACTTCCTCTCTGTAGTTCATTCCATGTTCCTGTTATTGTTTACTTCCTCTCTGTAGTTCATTCTGTGTTCTGTTATTGTTTACTTCCTCTCTGTAGTTCATTCAGTGTTCTGTTATTCTCTCCATCAGGACCAGAACCTCTCTCCATCAGGAACAAAACCTCTCTCCATCAGGACCAGGACCAGAACCTCTCTCCATCAGGACCAGAACCTCTCTCCATCAGGACCAGAACCTCTCTCCATCAGGACCAGAACCTCTCTCCATCAGGACCAGAACCTCTCTCCATCAGGACCAGAACCTCTCTCCATCAGGACCAAAACCTCTCTCCATCAGGACCAGAACCTCTCCATGAGGACCAAAACCTCTCGCCACCAGGACCAAAACCTCTCGCCACCTCAACAAGGCCCCCCCACTGACACTTTACCTCATCCACAACGCAGACTCTATGCATTACATAATGGAGATCACAGGATGGTAAATAATGCAATGTTTAAATATTGCTTAGTGCACATATTTTATATTCTATAATTTATTGCATTCTATTTCGATGTATATTACTGCTTTATTTTATTGCTATCTTACTATATTTTTATTACAGTGTTCTTAATATAGTTCGCTATCTGTGTACTTTTTTTTATTTAATTTTTTTATTTATATGTGTATGTACGACACCTAGTCAAATTCCTCATACGTGTGAAAAACCTGTTTCTGATTCTGATCTTTTTGTCCTCTAGGTTGCACTGCCACGTCTACAGTAGCGCAGAATGGACAGAGGAAACATGATTGGGCCTCAAGGTTTTTGCAGCCAATATACATTCTACAAACTTGGGATAGGAGGGTGAGTGAACAAGTTATCCATTGGTTGGAACCTACATCCCCATTGTTAGACGTACTAAATCCTGCACACTGCTCCTTCAAATTGACAATGTCAGTTTTTTCAGTTGAGAATGTTTCAAAGTACTCTTAAAAAATTCAACTTACTTTTTGTTTCTACTGTTTATAAGTATGATGTTTAAATATGAAATGCTGTATTCATTAGTTTTCATATTTTAAGTTTTCAGAGTAATTGTTTCCGACAGAACATTTTGTGATGTCTTTTCATTGAATGTCTTTGATTGGAAAATGTTAGAAAAAAGCTGTGAAATAACAGTATTCTACCTGTAGAACTTTAGGTTCTGTATTTATTTTAGTGTTTGATCATACAAATCTAATAAAAAAAAAAGTAAAAAACTGTTTTTCTCATCCGAACTTTATTTAAGGTATTTGAATGTAACATTTTAAGACAATGGATTTTGAAAAGAGAGGAAAGTTTCCTGTAAAATCGTTAAGGACAATTTCTGTATATTAATTGCTTTTGCACTTTATTTGAGTTAAAGTATTTTTACTTTAATTTTATGGTTTTTGTTTGGCAGCCGCTGCTGCCAGTACTTTGACCGTTTTTTTACAGGTTTTTTGCACGTTAAAGTATTAGTAATGTACTTTTATTAAAGGTTATTGACTGTAAAAAGAGAGGATAAATCTGTAAAATTAGAGTATTTGCACGTTAAAGTATTAGTAATGTACTTTTATTAAAGGTTATTGACTGTAAAAAGAGAGGATAAATCTGTAAAATTAGAGTATTTGTACGTTAAAGTATTAGTAATGTACTTTTATTAAAGGTTATTGACTGTAAAAAGAGAGGATAAATCTGTAAAATTAGAGTATTTGCACGTTAAAGTATTAGTAATGTACTTTTATTAAAGGTTATTGACTGTAAAAAGAGAGGATAAATCTGTAAAATTAGAGTATTTGTACGTTAAAGTATTAGTAATGTACTTTTATTAAAGGTTATTGACTGTAAAAAGAGAGGATAAATCTGTAAAATTACAGTGTTTTCCTGTAAAATCTTTAAGGACAATTCCCGTAAATTAATGGCTTATTCACTTTATTTCAGTTAAAGTATTTTACTTTAATTTAAGGGTTTTTGTTTGGCAGCCGCTGCTGCCAGTACTTTGACCGTTTTTTTACGAGTTTTTTTTTTACAGTGTACGCTAAAAAACGATTCATGGGGTTAGTAGATTCCACTTAAAAAAAAAATACTTTTTCAACATAGAACATTTTGTTTTTTACCTAAACTCATTTTAATAAATCGGTCAAACTGAAAAAACAAAATGCAACTTAATATCACTCCATCTTTACGATTAAAATTAAATTGGTTCAACTTAATTTAGTTTTTAAAGGTTGTTGGAGCAGAACACCTCTGCTACGCGCCGTTCGTTGGATGAGGCTGGATCTCTATTAAATTAAGAAAGGAATTGAAAACACCGGAATCAAAGTTATAACAAATTATCTGAGTTTACTTCTAGTAGGAAACCAAACACATATACAAGTTATACAGAGTACTCGAGTACTCCGGGCTTCAGGCTTGTGATGCGGTTTTACAGGTAGACAGACCAGCTTTCAGAAAACGAGAAGTATGGACTCCAGGTTTGTGATGCGGTTTACCGTCTTCTAGCACCAGCTTTCAACAAACCAGAAGCATTTTACACTCAAAAACATCAGTATTCATATCTATTTTTGGGGCGGAGATGTGTCAACTCTTCCTTCCCATTTTCCTCCCAAGCGAATCAGAGTTCCGTGAGGAGGAGCTGTGTAAGCTGATCACCTCCCCCAAGTGTCCTGACTGGCTGGATTCACTTCTGGCTGGGTTCAATAGTTCTTCACCACAACTTGAAATTCCAAAGTACCCTAAGGTCAAAAGTCAATCTTTATCTCTGCCTCGATCTTAACTCTATTCCTTTCCCATGAGTTCTCCACATAAACCATACCTTTTCAGACATTTAAACTTTTCTTCACCTATTTAACGATGTCTTTAACGACTTAAAAACAACATCTGTTCTTAGGGGTGATAAGGAGCGATGTAATGTTGTCTTTAATGACCTTAATGACGACATCTGGTTTTAGGGGTGAAACAGGCAAGGTTGGTGTGTGAAACAGAATCTGATCAGTGAGTTGTAAGAGAGAATATTATTTCTATATATGTGATCGCCCAAAACCGTTGTGATTACATAAAACAGTTCAACCAATACATGTTCACTAAAATACAATTCAAAATAATACATGTTCACTAAAATACAATTCAAAATAATACATGTTTACTTCAATACAGTGTAGAATCATATCTTTTTACTTCAAGGTGAAAGCAAATGATGTTTGTAGTACTGAACTGAGTTAATCAGATTATAAATGGGTACTCGGATTAACTTAATCGATCAAATTGGAAATACTTAAGATCAACGCAAATTGTTACCTCAATTTATTTAAGTAGAGCCGGCGTATTTTATTTTTAGATTTTAGTTTATATGTGGAGCTTCTCGTATAACTTGCACAAATAAATGTTTCTTGTCAAACCAATACTGTAATTTTTGTTTTTGGTTATATTGTGGATTTCTATCTCTCTAGCCACATGCTATAATAAAGACACCAGTAGATGGGCTACCTTTTTTATTTCCTGTCTCTGTTCATTCCAAACTAATATTTGCTAATTGTTTCTCCATAAAGCATGTCAAGGCTTTTTCTCAATGTATCTAAACCTCCAGTTGAAATGACTTTGTTTTACTGACTTAAGTATCATTTAACTATGACATGCAGGTCCTCTTGCTAGTTTCCTTTTGGCTAGTGCTTGCCCAACTCTTAAATCACAAAATGAATAGGTTTAAGAGAAGTTTGTCATGACCTGTCTTTTTTAGACTTCATATTAAAGTGGCAAGGATGGATGTTTTCCACTTAACTGGAAAATAAGATGCACTTTAGTTATTTAAATACTTTACGTTACATTATTTCTTGTATGTGTATAATTTGAACAGTAGATGGAACAAATATTATGGAAATGAAATGTTGCATATTCTACAGCATATTGGCATTGTCGTTATATTCATCACATTACTGTTATACACTTTAACGCTGTATTCCAATGTTTATTTTCCATTGTTTATTGGATGCATTTTGTCGGCCGAAGTCTGGCCCGTCTGTCTGGAATCCTTTTCACACTAAGGAAATATGACTTAGGAGCTCATAGTGCCTCCCATTGTGTGTGTTAGAGAAATGGCTCTACTATAGCAGAGAGTGTTGTTGGATATCCATTCGGGGCTATATTGATAGACATTGAACACATTACTTGACTTGCTGGCTGTCGGGCTTCTGGATTTAAAAAAAAATATTATTCAAGCCTCCTAATTGTGATCATTGGAATAATTTTTAAAGTCGTCTTCACTACTTTCTCACTCTTTAGACTCAAAGATGAATCAACCAAATATGTTTTATGCATATTAATTGATAAGGAAATTAACACATTTATAGAGCTCCTAATAGCTGAAAGGGGGTCCCCTGGCGTCCACATTTTGTATTTACGCACTTGCGTGGATCAAAATAAGAAGTTGCGCACGCATCCATCGCCATTTTTGAAAATCAGGAGGTGTGCGCCATCTGGTCCACAACAACCTCCTCCATTTCTGTTTAATTGAGGAGGATATTTTACACACTGCTTCATGCATCACCCCCACCATTGAGTGCTATGAAACAACTAGGCTACATATTTAGCATTCACTTAATTGATTCTAGGCAAGGCAAGTTTATTTATAGCACATTTCAGCAGCAAGGCAATTCCTATACTGTTACGGTTTTGTATTTATGTTTTCATTTTCCACCTTTGTTTTGAAATGTTTTCCTCCTTGTGTCTTCTCTGTTCCTTCTTCCTGTGTTTGCCTTCCGGACGGCGGTGGCAACACTGGACTGTGACTGGACGAGAGATGGCAGAGGGAAGTGACGAGGCAGGAAGCGAGTTAGGAGACATGGACGTAACAGGCGCAGGCGGGAGTTGTGAAAATGGAAAATGGGATATAGTGAGGAGAAATAAACGTAAAAAGGGAGGAAATACTAATTCGGATGAGAGCAATAGTGAGGGTGAAAGGAGAGAAAGAGTGGTCGGAAATAGGCAACAGGAGTTCATGGTGGTTGTGAAACTTGCGCAAGAGGGAGCTTCGTTTGGCGTGTGGAACCCAATACGGTTAACTAAATCCATCAGTAAAGAAATCGGGGAGGTGATGAGTGCTAAAGTATTGAGGAATGGATCAATGTTGATCAAATGTAGGGATAGAGAGCAACAGGGGAAAGCAATAACGATGAGTACTGTGGAGGGTAAGAAAGTGGAATGTTCACTGTTCAGTGGTAGAAAGCTAGTCAGGGGAGTTGTGACAGGAATCCCCGTCAGCTGAGGATGTGAAAGGGAATATAACAAATGCAAGAATAAGTGATGTCAAACGCATGAAAGCAAACCGCAATGGGATCAAAGAGGATAGTCTTTCGGTTCTGATCACTTTTGATGAAAAAAGTCTTCCGGAAAAGATACTCATTGGATATATGTGTTATTATGTGAGACCGTATGTTCCACCACCACTAAGATGTTTTAAATGTCAGAGATTTGGACATGTGGCGGCAGTGTGCAAGGGAAAACAAAGGTGTGGCAGATGTGGTGGAGATCATGAATACGGCAAATGTGAGGAAGGGGCAAAGCTGAAATGTTGCAATTGCGGAGGGGAGCATAGCTCAGCGTACCGTGGATGTGAGGTTAGCAAGAAAGCAGAAGAGGTGCAGCGAGTCAGGGTGACGCAGGGAGTTAGCTATGCAGAGGCAGCAAAGACCGTTTCAGGAGGAACGCAGGTTACAATGGAAAAGAGCAAAGAAACAGAAAAAGTTCACAACTGTGTTAAGTTGAAGGAGGACACTCTGATAGTGAGTCAAAGAGAGTTTGTACTGTTTATGGCAGAGATTATCAACTGTTCAGCGCAGACTAAAAGCCGGAATGAAAGAATCAAAAGAATTGTCAAATCAGCTGAAAAGTACCTTGAGGTGAAAGGGATGCACTGGGAACATGTGAAAGATATCCTGAATGATGACGTCCAACAATCTCAGACATGGACTGGATCATCCTGATGGTGTTCATTGTACTGCAGTGGAATGCTAGAAGTTTAATTGCAAATGGACAAGAGTTCAAAAAATATATAGACAACCTGGGAGAGAAACCTAATGTACTTTGTATCCAGGGAACATGGCTGAAACCACAACTGGATTTTATTGTGAAGGGATATACTGCAGTTAGACGAGATAGGGACTCTGGCAGAGGGGGAGGAGTTGCAACATTCATACAGAGTGGTATAAGTTACAAAGTTATGCATGTAAGTACAGAGCATGAGGCAATAGTTATAAGGGTATGGAATGATAGAGGACCTATAGATATAGTAAATTATTATAATCCATGTGGGAAATGAGATCAAAGTATATTAGAGGATGCTGGGGGTTCACTGCAAGACAAAGTAATATGGTGTGGGGATTTTAATTCACATAACTCGCTATGGGGAAGCAGTAGCACAGATGCAAATGGTGCAGTAGTTGAGGAATTTATAGATGACCACGGGCTAGTGTGTATTAACACTGGGGAAGGAACACGATATAATTGTACGAAGAATATAGAAACAGTACTCGATCTGACATTTGTATCTAGTGCTATAGCAGGTATAAGTACATGGGATGTGGTAAAGCATACTACAGTGGGCAGCGATCATTATCCGGTGATGACTAAAGTTGGAACCAACATGAGTTTTGAAAAGGAAAAGAAAATTCCTAGGTGGAAATTGGGAAAGGCTAATTGGGATGCCTTTCAAGTTGTAAGTACGAATAGATGTAAAACACTTCAAGAGGAACATTTTGATGATATAAATAAATTCAATGATGAGCTGGTCAAGGTTATCATTCATTCAGCTAAAGAAACAATTCCGAAAATTGCAGGAGCTAGGCGTACCAAGAGTGTACCCTGGTGGAATGGGGAATGTAGCAAGTCCACTAAAGACAGAAATAAAGCATTCAGGCAACTCAAACAACTCCATTCTCAGGAAGCTTTGAATCAGTATAAAAGGGCCCAGGCTATAGTAAGGAGAACAATAAGAACGCAAAAACGCACTTTTTGGAGGCAATATTGCAATAGTATTGGAAGAGAAGTACAGCTTGCAGATGTTTGGGGCATGATCAGGAGAATGGGGGGAATTCGAAGGAATTATGAGTTGCCAGTTTTGAGCAGAGGAGACATAATGGCTGTCACAAACTTAGGAAAGGCGGAACTTCTAGCTCAAACATTTAGGAAAGTTCATAGTTCGGATAACCTTACAGAGGAAGCCAGGCAGTGCAGAAATAATACACTAATGGAAAACCCGAGAATATTGGATAGAGTAGAAGTGTTAGGGGATCAGTTGGACCTGCATTTTAGTATGTTTGAGTTGAGAAGAGCAATTATTAGTGCTCGTCAAACCACTCCTGGGAAAGATGGTGTTTGTTACAAAATGTTGGAACACATGACAGATAACACTCTAGTCATTGTGTTAAGGTTGTTTAACAGGGTGTGGGATTCTGGCCAACTTCCTTCAGTGTGGAAAGAAGCGATAATAGTGCCCATCCGAAAGCCAGGGAAAGACCCTTCAGACCCACCCAGCTACAGACCTATTGCCCTGACATCTCATTTATGCAAAATGATGGAAAGAATGGTTACAGAAAGGTTAACATATATCTTAGAAAGTAAAGCTCTGTTGTCCCCGTATCAGAGTGGGTTTCAGAGGGGTCAGGGGTCGGAATACAATGGATTCTATATTGTGCTTAGAATCAGACATCAGGAAAGCACACACCAACAAGGAAGTAGTGATTGCAGTCTTCTTTGATATTGAAAAGGCTTATGACATGCTCTGGAAGGAAGGACTACTAATCAAGTTAAAATCATTGGGAATTGGTGGTAAAGCATATAATTGGGTTATGAATTTTTTACTGGACAGGAAAATACAAGTAAGAGTAGGTGCAGAGTACTCAAGTGTTTATGCTGTGGAGAATGGTACAAGGTAGTGTATGTAGTCCGTTGCTGTTCAATATAATGATACATGACATTTTTAATCAAGTTCATCCAAGTGTGGGAAAATCTTTGTATGCAGATGATGGGGCTTTGTGGGCAAAAGGTCGCAATGTAGCACATGTTGGAAAGAAAATACAAGCTGCAATAGTTGAAGTGGAGAAATGGACAAATAAATGGGGATTCAAACTGTCAGTAGCTAAAACGCAGGTCATTTGTTTTACAAAACGGCATAAAATTGCTCCTATATCGTTAAAATGGTATGAGCAACCTCTTGAACAGGTTAATACAATAAGATTTCTTGGTGTTTGGTTTGACGGAAAGCTAACATGGAGCAATCATATAGGCAAAGTTCAAAATAAATGTAAAAAGGTCAACAATGTACTTCGGTGTTTGGCGGGACAGGAGTGGGGAGCGAGTAGATCATCACTTCTGAATATATATTGGGCACTCATGAGACCTGTAGTAGATGATGGGTGTATAGCGTTCATGGCAGCAGCAGAATCAAACCTTAAAAAACTGGATGTCCTACAAGCTCAGGCCCTGAGAATATGTAGTGGAGCTTTTAAAACATCTCCAGTATCAGCAATACAGGTGGAAATGGGAGGCCTTTAAGGATAAGAAGAGTTAAGTTAATGTTGGCATACTGGGTAAACCTTCAGGGGCATTGTGATAGTCATCCTGCGAAAAGTATTTTGAAAGACTGCTGGGAGCACAATGAGTCACATTGAACACGTGTTGGATGGATTGGCGATGTTAAAGCAGCAAGTATAGGTTTGAATAAAATACAGCCCCACAGTTCCAATCTCGTCCATTCCACCCTGGTTATTCCCATTGCCAAGGGTAGACCTCAATATACAAAGGGAGTTGAAGGAAAAGAAAGAACTACTACCAGTATGGCGCATAGTCCAGACTCAGACTCAACAATCATATTTACAGATGGCTCCAAAGACCCAGAGACAGGGCGTGCAGGGGCAGCAGTTTATATCCAGTGAGTAATACACATATAAAGAAAAGGGTAACAGACCATGTGTCAGTATACACCACAGAGTTGTGGGCATTGGTGTTGGCATTGAAATGGATAGAGGGGAAAGAAATACATAATAGTGTAATTGCATCGGACAGTTTTTCAGCATTATCGAGTATACGATCAGGCAGATCTTCATTTAGAACGGACATCATAAATGAAATATTTCTAATTTGATATAAAATGCAAATCAAAGGCATAGCAACTAGTTTCATCTGGGTTCCTGCTCATGTTGGTGTGGAGGGAACAGGTGGATATTCTGGCCAAACAAACACTCAGAATTATGAACATAGACATAGAAGTTCCACTTAGCAAAGCGGAGGTTAAAACATTCATACATAAATATGCACAAACAACATGGCAAGAACATTGGGACCTTAGTGATACAGGAAGACATCTTTATAACAGTATGTGGGGGATGGAAGGAAGGTGGGGTTTAAAAGAAGGGAGGAACATGTCCTTTCTCGGATGAGAATAGGTCATACAGGTCTCAATCATACATTGAGTAGAATAGGAAAGCATCCAACCGGAAAGTGTACACACTGTAGCCAGCCAGAAACTGTGGAACATGTTTTACTGCTTTGTGTGAAATATAGTGTTCAGAGAGGTGTGTTTTTCAGACACTGAAGAGGGCAGGATTCAGTGACTTGTCGATGCCGGGGCTGTTGGGGAAAACATCAGGCAATATTTATTGTGAGATTATTACGTTTTTAAGAGAAACTGATAAATTTAAAATAATCTAGAGTTTGGTTCTTTTTTGTTTTGGTTTGTTTGTTTTGTTTTTGTTTGTTTTGTTGTGTTTTATTTCTTTTGTTTATTGTTTTCTGGATAGTCTCTTGTCCACACTCCAGTCGGTGGCGGTAATGCACCTATAAGTTGGTTTGCCAACCGCCAATAAAATCTAAAGAAGAAGAAGAAGAAGAAGAAGAAGATGTTCCCCTGTCGGTTCATTGTTGGTTTCTCCTGTCTCCCTCCATGTTGGTCACGGTTGTCTCTCCTGTCTCCCTCCATGTTGGTCACGGTTGTCTCTCCTGTCTCCCTCCATGTTGGTCACGGTTGTCTCTCCTGTCTCCCTCCATGTCAGTCACGGTGTCTCTCCTGTCTCCTCCATGTTGGTCACGGTTGTCTCTCCTGTCTCCCTCCATGGTCAGTCACGGTTGTCTCTCCTGTCCTCCCTCCATGTTGTCACGGTTGTCTCTCCTGTCTCCCTCCATGTTGGTCACGGTTGTCTCTCCTGTCTCTCACTCCATGTTGGTCACGGTTGTCTCTCCTGTCTCCCCTCCATGTTGGTCACGGTTGTCTCTCCTGTCTCCCTCCATGTCGGTCACGGTTGTCTCTCCTGTCTCCCTCCATGTCCAGTCACGGTTGTCTCTCCCTGTCTCCTCCATGTTGGTCACGGTTTGTCTCTCCGGTCTCCCTCCATGTTGGTCCACGGTTGTCTCTCCTGTCTCCCTCCATGTTGGTCACGGTTGTCTCTCTGTCTCCCTTCCATGTTGGTCACGGTTGTCTCTCCTGTCTCCCTCCATGTCAGTCACGGTTGTCTCTCCTGTCTCCCTCCATGTTGGTCACGGTTGTCTCTCCTGTCTCCCTCCATGTTGGTCACGGTTGTCTCTCCTGTCTCCCTCCATGTCAGTCACGGTTGTCTCTCCTGTCTCCCTCCATGTTGGTCACGGTTGTCTCTCCTGTCTCCCTCCATGTCAGTCACGGTTGTCTCTCCTGTCTCCCTCCATGTCAGTCACGGTTGTCTCTCCTGTCTCCCTCCATGTTGGTCACGGTGTCTCTCCTGTCTCCCTCCATGTTGGTCACGGTTGTCTCTCCTGTCTCCCTCCATGTTGGTCACGGTTGTCTCTCCTGTCTCCCTCCATGTTGGTCACGGTTGTCTCTCCTGTCTCCCTCCATGTCAGTCACGGTTGTCTCTCCTGTCTCCCTCCATGTCAGTCACGGTTGTCTCTCCTGTCTCCCTCCATGTTGGTCACGGTTGTCTCTCCTGTCTCCCTCCATGTTGGTCACGGTTGTCTCTCCTGTCTCCCTCCATGTTGGTCACGGTTGTCTCTCCTGTCTCCCTCCATGTCAGTCACGGTTGTCTCTCCTGTCTCCCTCCATGTCAGTCACGGTTGTCTCTCCTGTCTCCCTCCATGTTGGTCACGGTTGTCTCTCCTGTCTCCCTCCATGTCAGTCACGGTTGTCTCTCCTGTCTCCCTCCATGTTGGTCACGGTTGTCTCTCCTGTCTCCCTCCATGTCAGTCACGGTTGTCTCTCCTGTCTCCCTCCATGTTGGTCACGGTTGTCTCTCCTGTCTCCCTCCATGTTGGTCACGGTTGTCTCTCCTGTCTTTCTCCATGTTGGTCACGGTTGTCTCTCCTGTCTCCCTCCATGTTGGTCACGGTTGTCTCTCCTGTCTCCCTCCATGTTGGTCACGGTTGTCTCTCCTGTCTCCCTCCATGTCAGTCACGGTTGTCTCTCCTGTCTCCCTCCATGTCAGTCACGGTTGTCTCTCCTGCTCCCTCCATGTGGGTCACGGTTGTCTCTCCTGTCTCCCTCCATGTCAGTCACGGTTGTCTCTCCTGTCTCCCTCCATGTTGGTCACGGTTGTCTCTCTGTCTCCCTCCATGTCAGTCACGTTGTCTCTCCTGTCTCCATCCATGTTGGTCACGGTTGTCTCTCCTGTCTCCCTCCAGTTGGTCACGGTTGTCTCTCCTGTCTCCCTCCATGTTGGTCACGGTTGTCTCTCCTGTCTCCCTCCATGTCAGTCACGGTTGTCTCTCTGTCTCCCTCCATGTCAGTCACGGTTGTTCTCCTGTCTCCCTCATGTTGGTCACGGTTGTCTCTCCTGTCTCCCTCCATGTTGGTCACGGTTGTCTCTCCTGTCTTCCCTCCATGTGGCCCGGTTGTCTCTCCTGTCTCCCTCCATGTTGGTCACGGTTGTCTCTCCTGTTCTCCCTCCCATGTTGGTCACGGTTGTCTCTCCTGTCTCCCTCCATGTTGGTCACGGTTGTCTCTCCTGTCTCCTCCATGTCAGTCACGGTTGTCCTCTCCTGTCTCCCTCCATGTTGGTCACGGTTGTCTCTCCTGTCTCCCTCCATGTCAGTCACGGTTGTCTCTCTGTCTCTCCTGTCTCCCCTCCATGTTGGGTCACGGTTGTCTTCTCCTGTCTCCCTCCATGTCGAGTCACGGTTGTCTCTCCTTCTCCCTCCATGTCAGTCACGGTTGTCTCTCCTGTCTCCCTCCATGTTGGTCACGGTTGTCTCTCCTCATGTCTCCCTCCATGTTGGTCACGGTTGTCTCTCCTGTCTCCCTCCATGTCAGTCACGGGTTGTCTCTCCTGTCTCCCTCCATGTCAGTCACGGTTGTCTCTCCTGTCTCTCCTGTCTCCCTCCATGTTGGTCACGGTTGTCTCTCCTGTCTCCCTCCATGTCAGTCACGGTTGTCTCTCCTGTCTCCCTCCATGTTGGTCACGGTTGTCTCTCCTGTCTCCCTCCATGTTGGTCACGGTTGTCTCTCCTGTCTCCCTCCATGTTGGTCACGGTTGTCTCTCCTGTCTCCCTCCATGTCAGGTCACGGTTGTCTCTCCTGTCTCCCTCCATGTTGGTCACGGTTGTCTCTCCTGTCTCCCTCCATGTCAGTCACGGTTGTCTTCCTGTCTCCCTCCATGTTGGTCACGGTTGTTCTCTCCTGTCTCCCTCCATGTCAGTCACGGTTGTCTCTCCTGTCTCCCTCCATGTTGGTCACGGTTGTCTCTCCTGTCTCCCTCCATGTCAGTCACGGTTGTCTCTCCTGTCTCCCTCCATGTCAGTCACGGTTGTCTCTCCTGTCTCCCTCTATGTCAGTCACGGTTGTCTCTCCTGTCTCCCTCCATGTCAGTCACGGTTGTCTCTCCTGTCTCCCTCCATGTTGGTCACGGTTGTCTCTCCTGTCTCCCTCCATGTCAGTCACGGTTGTCTCTCCTGTCTCCCTCCATGTCGGTCACGGTTGTCTCTCCTGTCTCCCTCCATGTCAGTCACGGTTGTCTCTCCTGTCTCCCTCCATGTTGGTCACGGTTGTCTCTCCTGTCTCCCTCCATGTCAGTCACGGTTGTCTCTCCTGTCTCCCTCCATGTTGGTCACGGTCAGTTTTTGTACAACCCATTTGTTTCATGCCATGCCATTTCAGCTTTTAAAATAAAGCTCGCTTTTTGTTTCGAGACCTTTTACCTGTTTTGATAGTCTGCATTTGGGTCCTACCCTTCCACGCATCCTAACAGAATGAACCGACCAGAATTGGACTCAGCAGACTCTGATTTGTTGTTGCTACAGGCGGAAGGTCTTGGGTACTCTCTGGAGTACATTTTTTATACCTGGTATGGCGCCACATCTATACGGGGTAGAGTGGCGGCTTTGAAGGAGGCACGCCAGGAGTTAAATAGGTGGTGCGTGCGAGCCGGGTAACACACTGAAGCGTGCAGAGGACAGGTAAGACACTCCGGTCCTGTTGTGTGAGAGGTCCGTAGATCTAAAATGTATGATGTTCTGGTAAATTGTTTGTGTGTGTGCCACGTGTCCTTTTTATAACTCTGCGCGTTGTTGTATATTAAGTATCAATTTGGTGCGATAATTTTGCAGAACATTCTGAGCTTAGACGTTATGTTATTTATTGTTAAAAAGATAGGTAAAAGGACTTATTTTAGTAATTTAACATCCTGCAATTAGCCTACTCTGATACGCCGTTAGCTTACACTCTCTCCTAACGTTATATGACTCATTAAGTTTCAGCCAACAGTGCCTGTTCTGAATGTAACGTAAACGCTGTGAACCATAAAGACAGCTAAAGACAACTTTGTGTTCCTTGGGTGACTTTCTAAAACTGCTGCATGCATGACCACTTGTAAATGATAGCGTATACTCTCTGTCTTGTTTATCATTAAGGGCAGGCCAGTGTAACATAATAAATCATGGGCGTCGCAGCCATTATACTTTTTCAAATGGTTAGTTTAGACCCCCCCACTTTTACTATGCGGAAAGTCCGTGAATCGGTCTATCCACTCGCCGCACTTTGCAGAGCGCTGTGTCAGTGCTTCACTATCAAATCCATTCCACTTGCTTATTGAGAGAATGCCCAAACCAATGAAACTCCGTACCATGTTTTCACTGCTACTTTGTACCAAGGCAGATTCTCACATAGCGCGCGCATGTTCAAGGAGTGTTGTCATAGTTGGACAGCTCAGATCTGTTGTATGAAGCGATGCCGGTAGCGGAGGTAAGGCACACACACCAAATGTTCAGGAAATGGTTAATACAGCGAAAATCAAAGCTGACGATCTCTTGGTTTGATATGTTTTCTCCCCCAGACAACATGGACATAAGAACATTTGTTTCAAAGAAGAGGAAAGTAAGTCATCAGCTGGTAGCAGTTAATCAGTTAACAGTGATGGCGGTGTCTCACTTCTGGAGAGGAGTTTCGTCTTTATGTCATGATAGAGAAATACAAATACTGAATAGTTTAGAAAAGGCATCGAAATGCCAGGTTACTAGTATTTATCATGTAAACAGGGAACATGAATAACCCGATCTCTCTGTGCTTTTTTTTTTTTTTTTTAGCCTTTATTTATACAGGTTTCAAATCTCATTGAGACACAAGGTCTCATTTCCAAGAGAGACCTGTCAGTGGTAACACTACCACACACAGTTACAGACAGGACACCAAACAGAGGCAACAACATCGTAAAAAAAGCAGTCACCTAAATCCACACAGCAGTTAAAGCAGGTGCAAACACCCACAGGTGATTTCTCCAGCTTTTTTAAAATGAGTTTAAAATCCGTGATGGGTATCAAACTGGTCAGCTTGAGTTCCTGCTGAAGTGTGTTCCAGGTCGAGGGGGCAGAGTATGATATGGCTTTTTTTCCCAAGCACCGTGCGAACTGAGGGGACGGACAGAGTGATGTCATGTTGAGATGGTAGGCTATAGCTGTACTGTTTGTGTGATATGCAAGTGGATATGTAGAGGGGCAGCAGTCCAAGCATAGCGGTATAGATGAGTTTGTACCAGTGCAGTGATCTGCGCATTGATAATGATGTCCAGTTGACTAAAGAGTACAGCGTGCAGTGGTGTGTGAGGGGGTTACAGTTAGTTATGAACCTCAGAGCCCCATGGTAGACAGCGTGCAGTGGTGTGTGAGGGGTTTACAGTTAGTTATGAACCTCAGAGCCCCATGGTAGACAGCGTGCAGTGGTGTGTGAGGGGGTTACAGTTAGTTATGAACCTCAGAGCCCCATGGTAGACAGCGTGCAGTGGTGTGTGAGGGGTTTACAGTTAGTTATGAACCTCAGAGCCCCATGGTAGACAGCGTGCAGTGGGGTGAGGGGGTTACAGTTAGTTATGAACCTCAGAGCCCCATGGTAGACAGCGTGCAGTGGGGTGAGGGGGTTACAGTTTGTTATGAACCTCAGAGCCCCATGGTAGACAGCGTGCAGTGGGGTGAGGGGGTTACAGTTAGTTATGAACCTCAGAGCCCCATGGTAGACAGCGTGCAGTGGGGTGAGGGGGTTACAGTTTGTTATGAACCTCAGAGCCCCATGGTAGACAGCGTGCAGTGGGGTGTGAGGGGGTTACAGTGGGTTATGAACCTCAGAGCCCCATGGTAGACAGCGTGCAGTGGTGTGTGAGGGGGTTACAGTTAGTTATGAACCTCAGAGCCCCATGGTAGACATCGTGCAGTGGGGTGAGGGGGTTACAGTTAGTTATGAACCTCAGAGCCCCATGGTAGACAGCGTGCAGTGGTGTGTGAGGGGGTTACAGTTGGTTATGAACCTCAGAGCCCCATGGTAGACAGCGTGCAGTGGGGTGAGGGGTTTACAGTTTGTTATGAACCTCAGAGCCCCATGGTAGACAGCGTGCAGTGGGGTGAGGGGTTTACAGTTGGTTATGAACCTCAGAGCCCCATGGTAGACAGCGTGCAGTGGTGTGTGAGGGGTTTACAGTTTGTTATGAACCTCAGAGCCCCATGGTAGACAGCGTGCAGTGGTGTGTGAGGGGTTTACAGTTGGTTATGAACCTCAGAGCCCCATGGTAGACAGCGTGCAGTGGGGTGTGAGGGGTTTACAGTGGGTTATGAACCTCAGAGCCCCATGGTAGACAGCGTGCAGTGGTGTGTGAGGGGGTTACAGTTGGTTATGAACCTCAGAGCCCCATGGTAGACAGCGTCCAGCAGATGAAGGGAGTGAGCTGAGGCGTTCATGTACACAACATCCCCGTAGTCCAAGAGCGGCAAAAATGTGGCAGCTACAAGCCGTTTCCTCGCACTTGTGGAGAAGCAGGCCTTATTTCTAAAAAAGAATCCCAGTTTTAATTTCCTTAAGAGATTGTCAATATGCTGTTTGAAGCAGAGATTGTCATCTATAGTGATGCCTAAGTATCTGTAGGTGTTAACAGCTTCAATGGGGTTATGCTGTGCAGACATGATGCAGGGAAGAACAGTTGGTAACCTTTTCTTATTGGAAAACAACATGACTTTTGTCTTATCTGAGTTTAACACCAACCTGAGGTGGAACAGATGTGACTGAAAAGTGTCAAAAGCAGACTGCAGACGTTCAAAGGGCAACAGTGCCAGCACAACAGTATCATCTGCATATAGATGTACAGAGGCATCAATGCTTTGACCCACATCATTTATATAAATAGTAAAAAGGGTCGGTCCCAAGACCGACCCTTGAGGAACACCTCTGGGCACATTAAGAAAGCTTGAGGAGAGACCGCTGGATTTTACACATTGCTTGCGATTCGAAAGGTAGTTTTCAAACCAACCAACAGCTTGGTCAGACAGGCCTATATGAGATCACTTCATGGTCCACAGTATCACCAGCAGCTTGGTCAGACAGGCCTCTATGGGGTCACTTCATGGTCCACAGTATCACCAGCAGCTTGGTCAGACAGGCCTCTATGAGATCACTTCATGGTCCACAGAATCAAAAGCCTTGGATCAGTCTATCAAAAGGGCAGCACAGTAGCTCTTTGCGTCCAAGCTTTCAACAATGTCATTCACTACTTTCAAAGCAGCTGTTACTGTGCTGCTTCCTAAAGCCTGACTGGTGAGGAGACAGGATGTTGTTCAAGCTTAAATATTCTTTGATTTGATCATTCACCAGCCTTTCAAGTACTTTAGCTAAAATAGAGAGCTTGGAAATGGGTCTGTAATTATTCATCACCATGGGATCACCACCTTTCAATAAGGGGAGAACATTTGCAGTTTTCCAAACATCTGGAATGACATTGTTTGTTATAGAAAGATTAAAAACATGACACAGTGGTTTGGCTAAAATATCTGCAGCTAGCCGTAAGAAATAAGGGGGGAGATCGTCCGGGCCTGCTGATTGTTTGGGGTCTAGGCCCTTTAGAGCCTTACAAACCTCCCCAACATTGAAGGGGTTGAAGGAGAAAGTGTGGCTACTGGAGGCCCACTCTGTGTTGCTGGTGAGTTGAACGGGGCTCGGTCCTCCGCGCATTAGCAACATATGCTGCTCAGGCTGCTCAAATGCATTGCAGTGATGAAAGATGTAGATCTTTAATGCGAGGTTTTGAATGCTGTTTCTTCCACTGCTTGATATCTCAGAGTGTTAACCCCCGTGTTGTGTTCAGGGGACGACGGCAGTCCGGAGAACATGCTTCTGCACGGCCCGTTCTCCAGGAAACCCAAACGCATCCGGACGGCGTTCTCTCCACCACACCCCTTCCCGCTGCCTCCTATCCATCCCCACCCGCACCAATCACCGGACATGGGGCGGGACAGAGCCTTCTCTGTCGCTGCCCCTCCCTCATAACTCACAGACCTGCTGCACCACTACACCCCTTCCCGCTGCCTCCTATCCATCCCCACCCGCACCAATCAAAGGGTGAAGGTCGGAGAGAGCTTGTTTAGAGAGGCCTCAGCTCCGACCAGGAAGGCAGCCAGCTTGCTGCAGAAGAGGCCATGAAAGCGTTAATGGCTGACGGGAGACTGCAACAAGGTGAGGACTCGGAGACAGAGAATAAACTCAAGTTCTTTATATAGGAGGGAAGAGAAGGGCTTTGCACATCTTCAAAATGAGTATAATGTCTTTAGAAAACTAGCAGATCGCCCTGGAGGCTGAAATAAATGATTGTGTGGCCTCTGTCACGCTGTTCTGCTCAATCTGCTCAATACTGTTCAAATCTCTCCTTCTCCCCTCTCAGCCTGTTCGCGGACGACTCAGCCCTGCTGGTCTCTGACAGGAGCAGATTGCAGGTTGAAAAAACCCTCAGCTCCGAGCTCGGCAGAATCTGCACCTGGCTCGCCGATAATAAATTATCATTACACCTGGGTAAAACAGAGTCCATTCTCTTCGGTTCGAAACATAATCTCAGCAAATCCGACGACTTCTCAGTTGCAGTGGGTGACATTATTGTCACAAGTAAGAAGGAAATTACATACCTAGGATCTATTCTTGAGGCAAACCTCTCCTGTGACAAAATGGCATCCAATGTAATAAAAAAAGTCAATCAAAGAACTAGATTCCTATACCGGATCTCCTCTCTGGTAAACAAAAACACCCTGAAAACTCTGGCAGGAGCACTCATTCAAGGGTACTATGACTATGCTTGCACGTCATGGTACCATAGCACCTCCAAGGCGCTAAAAATAAAACTTCAAACATCGCAAAATAAACTGGTCAGACTACTGCTTGACCTTTCATCTAGAACCCACCTCACCTCTGCCCACTTTGACAACCTAGGATGGCTTAGAGTAGACGACAGAGTACAGCTACTTGCAATGGGCCTGGTCTACAAGATCCACTACACCTCTATGGTACCCATGTACATGTCAACATTCTTCCCAAAGGTCAAGGAATACCATGATCATAACACCAGAGGGAGCTCCACAAATCATGTAAAACCCAGATTTGGCACAAAAAAAGGGGAATACACGTTTCGCAATTATGCCACATCAAGGTGGAACGCTCTTCCCTGTAAAACTATACTTACCTTCAAAACCTCTCTTAAAGAGCACCTTCGGGGGAGAGCATTGCAAAACTGGCCCCGGTAATGGTACAAATCTCAACCTGTCGTACAATGGACAGCTTCCCCCCCCCATATATATACTCGCATTTTAGACTCTGTTACTAACTGTATATCTGTAGACTTGGTATGTCTTAAATGTCCGGTTAGGATGTATTAGAACGAAATCTAAAATGAAAATTGTAAATAAGCCATCTGTATGTCATATATGTCTTATATGTCTTAAATGATATGATGAATTGGAAATGGGGGACCCTGATGTAAACAAGACGAAAGTCTTTCTCTGGTCTGCATCCCCTTAACAATTGTATGTTTTGAGCTGTACTGTACTGTACCCAATATACAAGCTGTTAATAAACTTTTCAATCAATCAATCAAAGCCTCAGTTGCCCCTGGGCTCCTCCAGTGATATCGATGGCAGTGTCTGGGACTACATGTCCCTCTTTGCTAGCTAGCTCAGGGTTGCCAACTCTCACGCATCTGGCGTGTGACACACGCTTTCACTGTCAATCTCACGCTCTCACGCTGCCCAAACTATTCTCACGCCAAAAACAAGAATACGAAGACTAGAAACTGTTTTGAAAACTTTTGTCACGTAGTGATCGTCTTCTCAATAGAACATCTTTGATAATGTCTTCTGGCCAATCAGAATCACGTATCATCAGGGAAAACAGGATGCACTACATGTCCCTCTTTGCCCCTCAGACTGCAGACGAGCGGCTCTCGAGGCAGGGGTCGGGGTCCTCATCAAACACCTCAATAAAAACGCAGTGTTGGGTCTTCGGAAGTACGCTAAAGCCCGGGGCTTTGCTGTTGAGATCCCACTGGTGGGCCAGTCCGGGCCAGTCCGGGCCCCCGCACAAGCCCAAGTATGTGTGAGCTGCATGAAAACACAGATAACATGTACACACTAGACATACAAATACTCTTACTGTCTGGGAAACCATGTTCTTGGGGAAATATGTTTCTTTGTGTCCCTGGAAAAAATGCATTTCTTTAAGAATTCAAAGTTTTGGAAAATTATTGAAAGTAATTTTCCGCTAACACTTTTTCTCTGCTCGTGTTCCCTTGGGACCTTTTGTTCTTAAAGTGACTGAGAAAAACTATGAAATCCTCCTGTGTTTATGTTTTACTGAGTGCTTATAGGCTATTTCCATCCCAGTATTCAGTTAACTATTTATTTTCTGTGCACATTACATAGACTAGCTAATATTCTACCTACTGCTTGGGACTTTGAGTCTTCAAAATGTCCAATGTCACAGACTGGGACTTACTTTAGAGTCAGTTGTGTTTACATTCAGTATGACTTGTTATGATTCAATGTGAAAGAGTATACTGCTCAATAAATAATGATCACTTCACCACCTCTCTTGACATCTAGGCACTTGAGAGTGAGTCAGAGGCAGAATACAGGGACAGAGAGAGAGGTCCATTGCTGAGGTGAGTGATGAAAGGGAAATGACAGTTGAGAGTAAATTGAGATGTGGACTCTCATCCCAGGATTTTAAGGAAATCAGTGGGGATATTGAACAGGAAACATTTCAGTCAAGGGGCATCATATGACCAATATAGACAGAAGAGCAACATTATCCTCTTATCCGTGTGCTTATTATAGCAGAGCGCCACTTTAGGAGCATCTCATGACCCAGTGATAGCCTCTAAGCAGGAGCGATAGCAGAGAGATGACCCACACACCAACACCTCTCAGTTTCTCTTGTGCCTCACTAGGGGACATTTCTGCTTTTGTTAATATTCTTTATTTGTAGTCACATGATATTATATTTTGCTCAAGTGACAGTTCAATCCATTAAGTGATCCTAAAACACAAACTAACCAAAAAGAAATACCGTATTACAAAAATTATTTAAAAATAAATATGTTGGCTGTGTTAATGCAAACGGCATCGATCTTGACATCGGGGGGAAGTTTGTTAGTTTTTTCAAATATTGGAAGTTGAACATCAGCTCCTACAGTATAACTGTGCGGCCAAAACTAAGATGGTCAGACCCTTAGGGATAAACATGTCCCCCCCCAATCATTCTTTAACAGCGTGAACAGGAGTGGGTTCAACTCTCAACCTACAGCTCTGTTTCCCAGAGTGCAGTTTGGCGAGGATGCCGCTCTTCATCAGAGTAAAGTGGCTGCTCATCTTTCTGCTCTGGCACAGTGGAGTCATTAATGTTACTCCCTCACATTATTATTGATAGGACAAGATGAGAGCTGCACAAGCAACAGCTCAATATCACCTCCTTGTTCTTAAAGAGGACACTACCTTCGCTATGACAGCTAAACATCCAGAGCTTCGTTGTCCCTGATGCATGGCGCCCTCTGTTGTGTGTTTCTGGATTTATGTCCACATAAAATGAACAACCCTGGCTGTACTCATTTTCCTGACAGTCCCTGAACATCTCTTGTTCTCTGTCCCTGCAGAAGGACTCCCAGACCCTCGATCTGGAGCAGGAGCGCCTCAAAGTGTTGCTGCGTATGAAAACAAAGCAGCTGCACTGGCAGGAGAAGAAGATGCTGGAGATCGACAAACTGGTGAGGCACATGATCAGGAGGATTACTGAAGAGCAACCGACATTTAAGAAGAATGGTTGAGTTATTTGAGTTTTGTCTTTCCAGACAAAGAAGAGTGTGAAGATGATGAGAGCCAGCAGGAGAGCGAGGACCTGAAGGCTCTCATGGAGAGACACTGCGCTCTGTCCAGGTAACAGCTCACCAGACGGCTCTGATCCACTCAACTGTTCAGTTGCCATGGGTTACGTTATATTACGTTATCATAGCTGCATTATTTTCAAAAAACGATTTACCTTTTATTCTGCAAATACTATATTTAGTTTTAACCACGACCCTCGCGTTTCAAACTGTCCTAAATAAAACGCTCCATCTGTATACGTGTTTATCTTTGATATTCAACGTTTAAGTTAATAGATATTTGTTGTGATTATCGTAGTTTCTGAAATACAGCCGTTTTACAAAATAAAATCGGCCGAATAGTTTGACCAATTGAACATTTCTTCAGATTTGTTTCTAAGCTCAGAGGACACCCCCGCACATCGGTTAATAAAACAACACTCTGGTTCCCTCGTGGGATATGGGCATTGTAGTTCATTGTGGTTCATTGTGTAGACTGTGTCTACAACAAAAGCACTATTTACTGCACTGAGTAAAGCTTGAATTACATATTCAGTAGCAACCAATGGGTCTGTGCCTGGGAGCAACCAATGGGTCTGTGCCTGGGAGCAACCAATGGGTCTGTGCCTGGGAGCAACCAATGGGTCTGTGCCTGGGAGCAACCAATGGGTCTGTGCCTGGGAGCAACCAATGGGTCTGTGCCTGGGAGCAACCAATGGGTCTGTGCCTGGGAGCAACCAATGGGTCTGTGCCTGGGAGCAACCAATGGGTCTGTGCCTGGGAGCAACCAATGGGTCTGTGCCTGGGAGCAACCAATGGGTCTGTGCCTGGGAGCACCAATGGGTCTGTGCCTGGGAGCAACCAATGGGTCTGTGCCTGGGAGCAACCAATGGGTCTGTGCCTGGAGCAACCAATGGGTCTGTGCCTGGGAGCAACCAATGGGTCTGTGCCTGGGAGCAACCAATGGGTCTGTGCCTCGGAGCAACCAATGGGTCTGTGCCTGGGAGCAACCAATGGGTCTGTGCCTCGGAGCAACCAATGGGTCTGTGCCTGGGAGCAACCAATGGGTCTGTGCCTGGGAGCAACCAATGGGTCTGTGCCTGGGAGCAACCAATGGGTCTGTGCCTGGGAGCAACCAACAGGAAAAGGAAACGAGTCATTGAGAGACAGATTCATGTGTTTATTTGGATCTTGTAAAAAAACGATCAACTTCACGTCTTTAAATGTTTGAGCATGTCTAACGTGTCCTCTGTGTCCCCCGCAAGGTGTCCCCCACCCCCACCTCCCCTCGCGCTCCTTCAGCCTCCAGATAACGATGGGCCTCCGCTTCCTGGAAGCTCGACCTCTCTTGAGTTATCCCACTTACAAAGCAAGGCGCCCTGTTTTATGCCTTTCACGTCTGATGGATGGGGGAGAAGGAAATCTCAGGACTACTATGTAATGATACACTATTTGTGTTACTTGTTGGAGAGGCTCACACTCACACACACACACACACACACACACACACACACACTACATGCAGTAAAAGATACACACATGTTGACACGAATGGAAATCCAGAAAAGAGTATTTTGTGTGGATTTGTTATTATTGGTTTGTTGACCCTGTTTGGAATATGCAATTAATAAAGTCTTGTTTTAAAGCTGGTGGAGCATTGTTGGGCTTTAACACCTTGATCTACATTCACTCACCAGCCACTTTATTATATACACCTTGCTAGTACCAGGTCAGACCCTTTAGCCTCCCTTAATTCTTCGTGGCATAGACTCAACAAGATGCTGGAGACATTCCTCAGAGATTGTGGTCCATCTTGACACGCTAGCAGGCAGTCGCTGCACATTTGTAGGCTGCACATCCATGATGCGAATCTCCTCTCCACTACATCCCAAAGGTGCTATATTGGATTTACGGAAAATAATAATGGGGATATAAGGAAAACACAGACACTCGTCACCGAGGTCACAATATCAATGGATCCAGCAGAGCAATAGCCTATAGGCTACACAGAAGATCAACAAAAGATATGACGTCAAATGAACTTCCCAAAGCTGAAGTAGACGGTCAGCTTCATTCCCTTTCGCTGATTTTAATGGCTATACGCTGCTCTTCTAGTCTCCTCTTCACATCTAAACTTTTCGCGGCACACATACTTACAGCCAATCGGCTCTCTGAATTATGAGACGACGTTTGGTAGGTATGCCAGCACAGTACGGTGATTATTTTTTTGCCGCACACATTGAATAGAAAAATACTTTTTACAGCACCCATTCATTTGAACAGCAGAGAGAGGGGCTTGCCCCACATCGCTCAACACGGCTCAACAGGCTCACTGTAGACACTAATTACAAGAACGCAGACTAAAACAGCAATATCAGGTGAGCTGAAGTTTTGGGTTCGATCCCCATGAGGTGCAGAGATGTTCTGAAGGCCAGCACCCAAAGTGTAGAATTAGATTACCAAACGGAAATAATGTTCCCAGGTCAAATGGCTCAAAGGGATAAGACACCACCTTGATGTCTGGAGGGTCTTGGTTCAACCCTCTTTATTTGCACCTGTTTTTCAGGTAAAACATCCAAATGATGTGAACAAAGTGGAGAGAAGGGTTTCTCATTTACAAATGTTGGTGGCATAATTGTGTGACACTTAACTCAGTTAAGTTTTATTGGATGCACTACACTATGACTTATTTTATTTCCCTTTTTTACATTTTCTTTGTGTCATAATCTACCAAACAACTTAAGACTGTCCCAAATGAAATAGCTCAGTGGGATGCAACGCTGCTCAGGTGAGCAGGAGTCTTGGGTTCGATCCCTGTGAGGTCCATGCATTTTCTAAGTCTAACCATCCAAAGTAGAGAATTAAGTTACCAAATGAGATGTAGCAGTCACTGGTCAAGTGGCTCAGAGGGATAGAACACAGACTGTGAGACAGGAGGTTGTGGGTTCAAGGCTTTCCAGGTGCAGTAATCTTTAAGGTTCATAAACCCAAATGAACCGGCCATAAGCTCTTCCAAACGTAATCATGTCAGGACAGATAGCTCAGAGGGATAAGTGTCAGGTCAGAAGACCTGAGGTTGTGTGTTCGAGTCCTCGTGAGCTATAGTGATTTTTAAAGTGCTTTACTCAAAATGAAGAAGATAAATGCGCCCGGAGCACAGGTCTTCATGTACATGTGATGGTGGCCAGATTGGGTCTGTTCTCGGCATTAAGGCGCTGGTGTCGAGTTCAGGTCCGTTGCGTAAAGCACATGTACAGTTGTGACATCGGTAATTGTAAGTCGCTTTGGATAAAAGCGTCAGCTAAATGTAATGCAATGATATTTTGCAATCTTTCAACCAAAGTGAAGTATTAGTTAGTTGACCAAACCAGACACCAGGTGCTCAGATCAAATAGCTCAAAGAGATACACAACCGCTCAGCAACCCTAAAGTCTAAAGTTCGATCCTCTTAAGGTGCAGTGATTTTTGAAAGCCAACAACCAAAGTGAAGAATTAGATTAGAAAATGAAAAGGACAAGAGCCAGAACAAATGGCTCAAAGAGATACAACATTGCCCCGAAACCTAGCGTTTGTTAGTTCGATCCTTGTGAGGTGCATTGTTTCTTCAAGTCCATCATCCCAAATAAAAAGGCAAAACCACTTCAAAACCTTCCCATACTGTGTCAGGTCAGATGGCTCAGAGCGTTAGAAGACTGCCTGTGAGACTGCAGGTTGTGGGTTCAAGGCTCTTCAGGTGCAGTCATCTTTCAGGTCCACAAACCCAAATGAACAAGACATAAGCTCTACGAAACAATAATGTCTCAGGTCAAATAAGAGGTGCTTGAGCTGTGTATTTTAAGGTCCAAACCTGAGGTGAAAATGACACGTAGGCCAGGGAACATGTAACTGTGTCAGGTCGGATGGCTCACTGTGATAAGAACCCGTCTTGGAGACCAGAGAACGTGAGTTCAAACCTTGGGTGGTCCACTGGGTTTAAAGATCCCAGGAGTTTGAGTCTTGTGCCATGCAGAGTTTGAATGTGTCTTTCCAGTGATGAAGAAGTCAAATACAAGTAAAAGCAGAGAACTGTCATCAGGTCTGATAGCTCAAGCAGATAGAAGGGTGGTTGGTAGGCCAGAGGTTGCAGGTTCGAGCCTTATACGTTGCAGAGAGTAGATAAGGATAAGGATAAAGGGGTAATGAATACGTTAATAGGGTTAATTGGTTAATAGGATGCTAATTAAGGGAATAGAAGAAAGGAGGGTTAGGAAGTAAGAGAGTAGTGAATAGGATACTTTCTTAGGAACTGGAAATGAACAAATGAATTTTAAGAAACTTTTTTTGTATTCACATTTTATTCATACAATTCATACAATTCATACATAGCAGTGCAGCCTTTTCCCCAAGTCTGCTAAATGTCCCCAAGTCTGCTAAATGTCCCCAAGTCTGCTAAGCGGCCGACAGGTGGCTGCCGGCTCTCACTGCACTCCTGGCAGTGAGACTGGCCCTGCAGCCACTGCCGATAGTCTGCTAAGTCTGTAGGCCTGCTAAGTCTGCTAAGTCTGCTAAGTCTGCTAAGTCTGCTAAGTCGGGGGGCTGGGGGGGGGGCGCTCGGCACCCCAGCCACCGCCCCAAGTCGTCTGCTAAGTGGCTGTGAACCCTAACCCCTAACCCTCTCACAGCCACATCGATAGTCTGTTAAGTCTGCTATACGTCCCAAAGGCTGCTAAGTCTGCTATACTTCCCCAAGGCTGAAAACGTCCACAAGTTTTTCAGCAACATAGGCAGCCGATGATGGGGGGAGGGGGAGGGGGGGGGTCCTCTCTTCACTCTCTGTGGGAAGAGAAGAAGAAAAAGACACCATGAAGTCAGTATATAACCCTAACCCATGAAAACATCGTATTTGATGTGGAAATAAGGCACGGTTTAGTGCGTAGACACAAGGCGTAGTATAGTATGTCGATAACGATGACAGAAAAGTAATAATATAGCATTTCTAAAAATTTCTAAAAATTAGAAACGACAGTGTCGATTTTTTTTGAAAAAAATAAAATAAATAATGTTATGCCATGATAAGGCACGGTATAGTGTGTGGATACCAGGCGTGGTATTTTATTTCGTAAAAAATGACAGAAAAGTCATAATATAGCATGTTGAAAAAATGACAAAAAAGTCATAACCATAACCATAACCCTAACCAATGTCGGAGAAAACATCGTATTTGATGTGGAAATAAGGCATGGTTTAGTGCGTAGAGACAAGGCGTAGTATAGTATGTCGATAACGATGACAGAAAAGTCATAATATAGCATGTATAGCAAGTCATAACCCTAACCCTAACCAATGCCGGAAAAATGCAAAAAGAAAACATCGTACAGTATGTCTAAAATATCATAAATAGTCATAGTACCGTAAGTTCTTCAGAAACTCCAGAAGCCACCGTCTTCATTGATGTCAGATGATTGTCCTCGCAGTCCTGTGGGGAGAAAAGAAGAAAAAGACACCAGGAAGTCAGTATAGTAGATTGAAAATGTCAGTAAAAACTACACAGTATAGAAGTTTTAGAAAAAAACCGATTAATATATTAGGGTGAAAAATGTGAATAAAAAATGAAAAAGTATAATATAGTAATATCAGAAGACATTTTGAAAAAACGACATAGTATAGTATGTCTAAAATATCATAAAAGTCATAGTATAGTACCGTAAGTTCTTTAGAAACTCAAGAAGCCACCGTCTTCATTGATGTCAGATGATTGTCCTCGCAGTCCTGTGGGGAGAAAAGAAGAAAAAGACACCATGAAGTCAGTATAGTATGTCTAAAATATCAGAAGAAATGACATAGTATAGTATGTCTAAAATATCAGAAATGGTCATAGTATAGTATGTCTAAAATATCAGAAATGGTCATAGTATAGTATGTCTAAAATATCAGAAATGGTCATAGTACAGTATGTCTAAAATATCAGAAATGGTCATAGTATAGTATGTCTAAAATATCAGAAATGGTCATAGTATAGTATGTCTAAAATATCAGAAATGGTCATAGTATAGTATGTCTAAAATATCAGAAATGGTCATAGTATAGTATGTCTAAAATATCAGAAATGGTCATAGTATAGTATAGTACCGTAAGTTCTTCAGAAACTCCAGAAGCCACCGTCTTCATTGATGTCAGATGTACTTGCACTCGGTGTTCCGGGAAAAGAAGAAAAAGACACCATGACGTCAGTTTAGTAGAATGAAAATATATATAATATATAAAAATGCAAAAAATGAACAAAGTATAGTATGTCCAAAAAACGACATAGTACAGTATGTCGACAATATCATAAATGGTCATAGTTTAGTACCGTAAGTTCTTCAGAAACACAAGAAGCCACCGTCTTCATTGATGTCAGATGAATGTCCTCGCAGTCCTGTGGGGAGAAAAGAAGAAAAAGACACCATGAAGTCAGTATAGTAGATTGAAAATGTCAGTAAAAACGACACAGTATAGAAGTTTTAGAAAAAAACCGATTAATATATTAGGGTGAAAAATGTGAATAAAAAATGAAAAAGTATAATATAGTAATATCAGAAGACATTTTGAAAAAACGACATAGTATAGTATGTCTAAAATATCATAAAAGTCATAGTATAGTACCGTAAGTTCTTTAGAAACTCAAGAAGCCACCGTCTTCATTGATGTCAGATGATTGTCCTCGCAGTCCTGTGGGGAGAAAAGAAGAAAAAGACACCATGAAGTCAGTATAGTATGTCTAAAATATCAGAAATGGTCATAGTATAGTATGTCTAAAATATCAGAAATGGTCATAGTACAGTATGTCTAAAATATCAGAAATGGTCATAGTACAGTATGTCTAAAATATCAGAAATGGTCATAGTACAGTATGTCTAAAATATCAGAAATGGTCATAGTACAGTATGTCGACAATATCATAAATGGTCATAGTTTAGTACCGTAAGTTCTTCAGAAACACAAGAAGCCACCGTCTTCATTGATGTCAGATGAATGTCCTCGCAGTCCTGTGGGGAGAAAAGAAGAAAAAGACACCAGGAAGTCAGAATAGTAGGTACTGACTATAGAATGAAAATATCAGAACAGACTTATAGCATGTGCAGTTAGTGACCACCAGGTGGAGCTATACACACACATCATAGCTACAAGATAGGCAATGTGCCTATGAATTAAAACTGCACCCTAACACCACTGCAGACAGAGTATATCTGCTGCTAAACATACAACACAAATGGATTAAATACCTCGAAAAACCATGTTTAAGCTAGAGAAAATGTAGAGAATCATGTATGAAGTGATGTGTGTACATTATCAGAGCCTGTAAACCGGAAGTGCTCATCCACTGACAACTACAGAAGCGAAAATATCACAGTCCATTAAAAACAAAGTATGAAATGTCATGGTATTATATTATTTCGAAGTGACCATGACTCGGGTGAATTTGACAATGAGCGGTTTGTTTATTCGGCCGGACTGTAGCAACTGTAGCGGCGTTAGCATAGCTGTAAGCTAACACAGCGGGGACGTGTTTGTTTGTTTGCTTATTTGTTCGCTTATGTGTTTGTTTGCTTATTTGTTTCGCTTATGTGTATTTGTTAAGTTTGTGTGGACGTTTGGCCATTGACTGACCTTTTAAATCACAGGAAACTCTAGTTATCGCTGTTTATTCCCTCCAGTCACTCTTCCGTGTGCATCTCGTGAGCTGGCGAAGTTGTTGTGAGCTGTTGCCATTGCGTCATCCGTATCAGTCAGCTGACCTTGCCTATGTAGCGTCTCTGGCCAGCAGGGGGCGGGGCGTCTACAGGTCATACCATCCTGTGGGGGGGCCATGGCAGAATAAACCATCTTCATGTTTAGTTTGTTAACATTGAATTGTGCCTGCTAAAGTTGGGCTATCCATGGCAAATAATTGTTGTCATAGTCTTATTCTCACCTAGTTGACTTTATATTTATTGTAAACATGTATTTATATGAATGCTGATTTTTAAAATAGCTAACAGTTTATCTCACATTTTCGACATACTATGCCGTTTTATTTCTTACATTTTTTTCATGGACATGTTTTAAGCAACAGAAAATGTTTTAAAAATAATGAATGTATGAAATGTGTACATTATCAGAGCCTGTAACCCGGAAGTATAGTAATCTATATATAGATAGTATAGTAATCTTTGACATGTAAAAATATAGAAACATTTCTACATACTATACTATATTGTTTTTCCCCCATATTTTCAACAAACTATACTGCGTCGTTTTCTTTTAATATTTTCCACAAACTTTTTTCGCATCACCATGAATGATGGTCTTGAATCACAACTTTAACACATTTGATGTGGCAACATTCATTTTATTTGATAAAACAGAAAATACGTCAAGAAAAACGAATTACAATCATTAAATACATTTTAAAACATATTAATGAAACAATACATGTATCAACATTAAAAACACATTCACAATACATGCCAGACATATATAGATATTAAAATACAATAACATGTGTATGAACAGAAACTGTTTGTTTTGATGTGATTACATTTTTACATTTGTATGTGTTTTTTAAAATATTTTTCTAGTTATTGTGCTTTTTATCATGTTTTTAATTATTGTTTTATTATTGTACTCCCATTGTGTTATTTAATATTTATTGCCTGTACAGCACTTTGGTCAACTGAAGGTTGTTTTAAATGTGCTATATAAATAAATAAAGATTGAGATTGAGATGTGTCTGTAAAGAGAAGGTGAAGCAGATCGAACAGCAGTGCTCCCCCCTCTCACAGCTGCCCACTCCTCCATCAGCTTCTCCAGGTGTAGCTGTAGTTGATCATGCTGATGTGGCTCAGAGCAGTCTTTCCCAGGGTGGAGGGCTGCATCAGCTGCTGGATGGAGGCAGGGTGGAGGGCTGCATCAGCTGCTGGATGGAGGCAGGGTGGAGGGCTGCATCAGCTGCTGGATGGAGGGCAGGGTGGCTGCATCAGCCTGCTGGATAGGCAGGTGGAGGCCACAGGCAGACAGGTCAGAGGAGCCGGCAGGCTCTGCAGACAGGAGGAGGGAGAGTATGTGCAGTGAGTGACCACCAGGTGGAGCTATACACCACATCATAGTCACAGGAGCATTTCTGGCATCCAGTGGGGCATACATGTGGAGCAAATTCTAAAGTACACTATACTTTTTCATATTTAAAATGCCATGCAATGACTTTTCTCTCCCATATTTTTCAACACACTATGATTGAAAAAAGTGCTTTGTGGGTGACCCCCTTATAAACCCTCATCAGTATCTCCAACTGTCCATCGCTTTTATTTCATCAAAAAAGTGGAAGAAATAAGATGTGGCAAAATGTGAGCCTTCCATTTAAGGCATCTTACTGCTGCTCCGTGGGTGTGTGTTCATGGACAGCGGTCGAGTGTGTGTGTGTGTGTGTGTGTGTGTGTGTGTGTGTGTGTGTGTGTGTGTGTGTGTGTGTGTGTGTGGTGTTGTGGTGTGTGTTGTGTGTGTGTCATGACAGCGGTAGAGTGGTGTGGGTGTGGTGTGGTGGGTGTGGTGTGTGGTGTGGTGTGTGTGTGTGTGTGTGTGGGTGTGTGTGTGTGTGTGTGTGTTCATGACAGCGGTCGGAGTGTGTGTGTGTGTGTGTGGTGTGCGTGTGGTGTGTGTGTGGTGTGTGTGTGTGTGTGTGTGTAGAGAGCAGAGGAGAAGTTTCCCTGCTGGCTGGAGGAGGTGGAGATTGTGTGGAGAGACGAGGGGATAATAACAGCTGTCATTCTGTGTTCCTGTTATTGTTTACTTCCTCTCTGTAGTTCATTCTGTGTTCTGTTATTGTTTACTTCCTCTCTGTAGTTCATTCTGTGTTCTGTTATTGTTTACTTCCTCTCTGTAGTTCATTCTGTGTTCCTGTTATGTTTACTTCCTCTCTGTAGTTCATTCTGTGTTCCTGTTATTGTTACTTCCTCTCTGTAGTTCATTCTGTTCCTGTTATTGTTTACTTCCTTCTGTAGTTCATTCAGTGTTCCTGTTATTGTTTACTTCCTCTCTGTAGTTCATTCCGTGTTCTGTTATTGTTACTTCCTCTCTGTAGTTCATTAGTGTCCTGTTATGTTTACTTCCTCTCGTAGTCATCTGTTCCTGTTATTGTTACTTCCTCTCTGTAGTTCATTCCGTGTTCCTGTTATGTACTTCCTCTCTGTAGTTCATTCTGTGTCCTGTTATTGTTTACTTCCTCTGTAGTTCATTCTGTGTTCCTGTTATTGTTTACTTCCTCTCTGTATTCATTTCCGTGTTCCTGTTATTGTTTACTTCCTCTCTGTAGTCCATTCTGTGTTCCTGTATTGTTTACTTCCTCTGTAGTTCATTTGTGTTCCTGTATTGTTTACTTCCTCTCTGTAGTTCATTCTGTGTTCCTGTTATTGTTTACTTCCTCTCTGTAGTTCATTCTGTGTTCCTGTTATGTTACTTCCTCTCTGTAGTTCATTCTGTGTTCCTTGTTATTGTTTACTTCCTCTCTGTAGTTCATTCTGTGTTCCTGTTATTGTTTACTTCCTCTCTGTAGTTCATTCATGTGTTCCTGTTATTGTTTACTTCCTCTCTGTAGTTCATTCAGTGTTCCTGTTATTGTTTACTTCCTCTCTGTAGTTCATGCTGTTTCCTGTTTTTTTTCTTCCTCTCTGTAGTTCATTCTGTGTTCCTGTTATTGTTTACTTCCTCTCTGTAGTTCATTCTGTGTTCCTGTTATTGTTTACTTCCTCTCTGTAGTCCATTCTGTGTTCCTGTTATTGTTTACTTCCTCTCTGTAGTTCATTCTGTGTTCCTGTTATGTTACTTCCTCTCTGTAGTCATATGTGTTCCTGTTATTGTTTACTTCCTCTCTGTAGTTTTTCAGTGTTCTGTTATTGTTTACTTCCTCTCTGTAGTTCATTCGTGT
>NW_022987939.1:0-25000 GCF_902827165.1 Trematomus bernacchii
CAACCTGAACATGACAGGAGAGGACTCTTTAAAGTAGAGACACTACATACTGATATACACCTTAACATCAGCAGGAGAGGACTCTTTAAAGTAGAGACACTACATACTGATATACACCTGAACATCAGCAGGAGAGGACTCTTTAAAGTAGAGACACTACATACTGATATACACCTGAACATCAGCAGGAGAGGACTCTTTAAAGGTAAAGTGTGTGTGTTGCAGGGCTTCCTGTGGGACTCTTTAAAGTAGAGTGTGTGTGTTGCAGGGCTTCCTGTGGGACTCTTTAAAGTAGAGTGTGTGTGTTGCAGGGCTTCCTGTGGGACTCTTTAAAGTAGAGTGTGTGTGTTGCAGGGCTTCCTGTGGGACTCTTTAAAGTAGAGTGTGTGTGTTGCAGGGCTTCCTGTGGGACTCTTTAAAGTAGAGTGTGTGTGTTGCAGGGCTTCCTGTGGGACTCTTTAAAGTAGAGTGTGTGTGTTGCAGGGCTTCCTGTGGGACTCTTTAAAGTAGAGTGTGTGTGTTGCAGGGCTTCCTGTGGGGCTCGTTTCACCTGCAGCAGGAGGAAGTGGATCTCTACAGCCTCAAAGGTAACTTCCTGTCTGATTTTTTATATTTCATCTCTGTTTGTTTATTTATCTCTTGTGACGCTGTGTGTCTTCCCAGAATGCAGTGGGGCAGAGGCGGTCCTCAGCGTGCGGCTGAAGTTTCCCATCATGCACCGGGACAGCCCAGGTCAGGTGGTGCAGCTGAGGTTCGACAGCGAACACCTGAGCAAACTGCAGGAGGCGATGGGGCGGGTCTTCATGGTACCTGCCAATCAAATATCCGCAGATATCAGCTTCAGTGAAAACAGAATACAAATCTATTTCATTGTAATAATAATCATGTCAGAATATGGGTGTGTTTCCCCCCCTCTGAAACAGAGAGTGAAGTGTTCCTCAGATGGTACGGTCCAGGTCTCCCCCCCCGCTGACAAGCACAATAGAAGGTCCTACATCAGGAAGAAAACAGAGAGCAAGCTGAAAGGTCTTCAAAATAAAAGCCCTAAGTTTATAATACTGTCTGTCTGACTGTCTGTCTGTCTGTCTGTCTGTCTGTCTGTCTGACTGACTGTCTGTCTGACTGTCTGTCTGACTGTCTGTCTGTCTGACTGTCTGTCTGTCTGACTGACTGTCTGTCTGACTCTGTCTGACTCACCTGTCTGTCTCTCCCACAGTCCTCCCCATGTCCTCCCCAAGTAGTGAGGAGGACTCACCTGTTCCGAAGGTAACGTGTGTGTGTGTGTGTGTGTGTGTGTGTGTGTGTGTGTGTGTGTGTGTGTGTGTGTGTGTGTGTGTGTGTGTGTGTGTGTGTGTGTGTGTGTGTGTGTGTGTGTGTGTGTGTGTTGTGTGTGTGTGTGTGTGTGTGTGTGTGTGTGTGTGTGTGTGTGTGTGTGTGTGTGTGTGTGTGTGTGTGTGTGTGCTGTGTGTGTGTGTGTGTGTGTGTGTGTGTGTGTGTGTGTGTGTGTGTGTGTGTGTGTGTGTGTGTGTGTGTGTGTGTGTGTGTGTGTGTGTGTGTGTGGTGACCCCTCCTCTCTGTTTCAGGTGAATCAGGGAGAGCTTCTGTTCGATCAGATCTTTCACTCCTCCCCCACACACTCCTCAGGTAAGTACACTATATACCTGTCTGTTGACTCATCAATAACCCCCCCCCCCCCCCCCCCCAATTAAAACCACCTCAGAGGAACCTGTCTGTCTCTCAGGGTTACCTGAGGGGGCGGAGCTACAAACGTCTCAGGTGCAGAAAGACATGTTTGGAGGAGACCTCTCTTTCATTCCAAAGGTAGGTTATATTTATATAATTATTATATTAAAGGTACAGTTTTTACTGGTGGTCTACCTGTGTTTCAGGAAGGGTTCGGTTCTGGCAGGAAGAGGTCCGCTCTAGACTCAGGTATTATTTATTATCTCACTCTGCTGATGGGTTAATGCTCACTCTTTAACATTTAAGATTATATTTCTGTTTCTGTCTGAAGGTTACCTGTCAGACCAAACTGAGGGCCCGCTGGACAAAACCAGGAGGGAGGAGCCTGTGTCAGAGGGGGAAGCACCTGAGGGGGAGGAGCCAGAGCCCGAGGGGGAGGAGCCAGAGGGGGAGGAGCCAGAGCCAGAGGGGGAGGAGCCAGAGGGGGAGGAGCCAGAGGGGGAGGGGCCTAACAGCCTGCAGACAGGTAGATCTTTTATCATTTATTAAGATGATGATGTTTGAATGATTCTTAAATCTGCTGCTCACCTGCTCCCAGAGTCCTCACCTGAGGGGGCGGGGCCTGTGGGGGGGGCGGAGCCAGGGTCTCACCTGACGTCCGATATCACCGCTGCCTTCAACACCTTTAATTCTCAGCTGGATCACTACTTCACCGTCAGTGCCGACACTAAAGGATTTTATTATCAACAAACAAATAAAGTGAATTAAAATATGAACTAACGATACGTTTCAGGGCTGCTGGAAGAACGTGGAGACAGAAATACTCCAGTCGTTAACAACATGTCAACAACACGTCTCCTCCCTGCTGACAGCTGTCCATCAACACAGGTAACACACCTGTACAAGTACCACCCACTTTATCACACCTATCCGTCAGCACAAGTACCGCCCACTTTATCACACCTGTCCGTCAGCACAAGTACTGCCCACTTTATCACACCTGTCCGTCAGCACAAGTTCTGCCCACTTTATCACACCTGTCCGTCAGCACAAGTACCGCCCACTTTATCACACCTGTCCGTCAGCACAAGTACCGCCCACTTTATCACACCTGTCCGTCAACACAAGTACCGCCCACTATCACACCTGTCCGTCAGCACAAGTACCGCCCACTTTATCACACCTGTCCGTCAACACAAGTACCGCCCACTTTATCACACCTGTCCGTCAGCACAAGTACCGCCCACTTTATCACACCTGTCCGTCAACACAAGTACCACACACTTTATCACACCTGTCCGTCAGCACAAGTACCGCCCACTTTATCACACCTGTCCGTCAGCACAAGTACCGCCCACTTTATCACACCTGTCCGTCAACACAAGTACCGCCCACTTTATCACACCTGTCCATCAGCACAAGTACCGCCCACTTTATCACACCTGTCCGTCAACACAAGTACCACACACTTTATCACACCTGTCCGTCAGCACAAGTACCGCCCACTTTATCACACCTGTCCGTCAGCACAAGTACCGCCCACTTTATCACACCTGTCCGTCAACACAAGTACCGCACACTTTATCACACCTGTCCGTCAGCACAAGTACCGCCCACTTTATCACACCTGTCCGTCAGCACAAGTACCGCCCACTTTATCACACCTGTCCGTCAGCACAAGTACCGCCCACCTTATCACACTTGTCCGTCAGCACAAGTACCGCCCACTTTATCACACCTGTCCGTCAGCACAAGTACCACCCACTTATCACACCTGTCCGTCAGCACAAGTACCGCTCACCTTGTCACACCTGTCCGTGTGTCTGTGTGTGTGTGTGTGTAGGTTGGTGTTGCTCCACAGGTTTCAGAGCAGTGTCACTGATCAGCTGAAGAGTCTCCATGATGATTCAAACCGTCTGACTTCCATCAACACACAGACCCTGGTACACAGAATACTGCAGCAATACTGCTACTGTACTAATATACTACTACTGTACTGCTACTGTACCAATACTGCTACTGTGCTAATATACTACTACTGTACTGCTACTGTACTAATACTGCTACTGTACTCACTAATACTGCAGTAATACTGCAGTACTGATCCTGGTACAGAGAATATATTTAAGAATAAAACACATTAGTAGTCAGACCTGATCCAGTTCTTCTGTCTCTCTTCAGAACTTCTTCCAGACTGAGATGCAGCAGCTGGGCTCGTTCTGTGAGGAGTACCTGACCAGGTGAGTCTGGATCTGAGTCTGGATCTGTTTCTGAGTCTGTTTCTGATCCTGGATCTGTTTCTGTTTTGTTTCCTCAGGTTAAGGTCATTGGGCGAGGGTGAGTCGGGGGCGGGGCATCCATCCAGCCAATGAGGGAGAATGAGGGCTCGTCCAATCAGGAGACTCCCTGAGGTTTAATTTGTTAAGATCCTGACCCTGTGGTTCAGGACTTCATTCAGATTCAGTTCTGATGTCCTTTTGTTTACCTTAAAGAACCGGTTCCAGACTGGTTCTGTCTCTTTGTTTTAGCCTCGGAGCTTCAATAAATCCTGGTTCTGTAAAACGAGTCCACGAGTCTTTCATTAAAACTGTCCCTCACACCTGTAGACCTGAAACTGGACCTGAAGAGACCTGGTCCTCTGAGACCGGAGAACATTCATATAAAGAGCTTCTGGTCTCTTGAGGTTCTGGTTCTTTAATACAAAGAGCTTCTGGTCTCTTGAGGTTCTGGTTCTTTAATACAAGGAGCTTCTGGTCTCTTGAGGTTCTGGTTCTTTAATACAAAGAGCTTCTGGACTCTTGAGGTTCTGGTTCTTTAATACAAAGAGCTTCTGGACTCTAGAGGTTCTGGTTCTTTAATACAAAGAGCTTCTGGTCTCTTGAGGTTCTGATTCTTTAATACAAAGAGCTTCTGGTCTCTTGAGGTTCTGGTTCTTTAATACAAAGAGCTTCTGGACTCTTGAGGTTCTGGTTCTTTAATACAAAGAGCTTCTGGACTCTTGAGGTTCTGGTTCTTTAATACAAAGAGCTTCTGGACTCTTGAGGTTCTGGTTCTTTAATACAAAGAGCTTCTGGTCTCTTGAGGTTCTGGTACCCCAGTCTGGTTTATAAAGAGCTTCTGGTCTCTTGAGGTTCTGGTTCTTTAATACAAAGAGCTTCTGGTCTCTTGAGGTTCTGGTTCTTTAATACAAAGAGCTTCTGGACTCTTGAGGTTCTGGTTCTTTAATACAAAGAGCTTCTGGTCTCTTGAGGTTCTGGTTCTTTAATACAAAGAGCTTCTGGACTCGTGAGGTTGTTTGTGATCTGGTTGCTAGGCAGGATGTGACAGAGAGGAAAAACACAGAACTCCCTGAAGAGAGAACTCGGAGACTAATGAGACGCTGTTAGAGACGAGGGGGGAGGTGTTTAACTAAAGAAACATCAGAGGGGTTTCAGTGTTCCTGAGATCACCTGAAGACCAGGACTATCAGAACCATCAGAGAGCTGGAGGACCCGGATCTGGACTTTAATGGACGCTCAGAGAGACTCTCAGTGATCAGCTGCAGGTAACCCTCTTTATCCAGAGACACCTGAGAGGTCCTGTACCAGACCTGATTACTGTAGACCTGTTTACAGACCTGTTTACAGACCTGTTTACAGACCTGTTTATAGACCTGTTTACAGACCTGTTTACAGACCTGTTTATAGACCTGTTTACAGACCTGTTTATAGACCTGTTTATAGACCTGTTTATAGACCTGTTTACTGTAGACCTGTTTACAGACCTGTTTATAGACCTGTTTATAGACCTGTTTATAGACCTGTTTACAGACCTGTTTATAGACCTGTTTACAGACCTGTTTACAGACCTGTTTATAGACCTGTTTACAGACCTGTTTACAGACCTGTTTATAGACCTGTTTACTGTAGACCTGTTTACAGACCTGTTTACAGACCTGTTTATAGACCTGTTTACAGACCTGTTTATAGACCTGTTTATAGACCTGTTTACAGACCTGTTTATAGACCTGTTTACAGACCTGTTTACAGACATGTTTATAGACCTGTTTACAGACCTGTTTATAGACCTGTTTACAGACCTGTTTACAGACCTGTTTATAGACCTGTTTACAGACATGTTTATAGACCTGTTTACAGACCTGTTTATAGACCTGTTTACAGACCTGTTTACAGACCTGTTTATAGACCTGTTTACAGACATGTTTATAGACCTGTTTACAGACCTGTTTACAGACCTGTTTATAGACCTGTTTACAGACCTGTTTATAGACCTGTTTACAGACCTGTTTACAGACCTGTTTATAGACCTGTTTACAGACATGTTTATAGACCTGTTTACAGACATGTTTATAGACCTGTTTACAGACATGTTTATAGACCTGTTTACAGACCTGTTTATAGACCTGTTTACAGACCTGTTTATAGACCTGTTTATAGACCTGTTTACTGTAGACCTGTTTACAGACCTGTTTATAGACCTGTTTATAGACCTGTTTACAGACCTGTTTACAGACCTGTTTACAGACCTGTTTACAGACCTGTTTATAGACCTGTTTACTGACCTGTTTACAGACCTGTTTACAGACCTGTTTACAGACATGTTTATAGACCTGTTTACAGACCTGTTTATAGACCTGTTTACAGACCTGTTTACAGACCTGTTTATAGACCTGTTTACAGACATGTTTATAGACCTGTTTACAGACATGTTTATAGACCTGTTTACAGACCTGTTTATAGACCTGTTTACAGACCTGTTTATAGACCTGTTTACAGACATGTTTATAGACCTGTTTACAGACATGTTTATAGACCTGTTTACAGACCTGTTTATAGACCTGTTTACAGACCTGTTTATAGACCTGTTTATAGACCTGTTTACTGTAGACCTGTTTACAGACCTGTTTATAGACCTGTTTATAGACCTGTTTACAGACCTGTTTACAGACCTGTTTATAGACCTGTTTATAGACCTGTTTACTGTAGACCTGTTTACAGACCTGTTTATAGACCTGTTTATAGACCTGTTTACAGACCTGTTTACAGACCTGTTTATAGACCTGTTTACAGACCTGTTTATAGACCTGTTTACTGACCTGTTTACAGACCTGTTTATAGACCTGTTTACAGACCTGTTTATAGACCTGTTTACTGTAGACCTGTTTACAGACCTGTTTACAGACCTGTTTACAGACCTGTTTATAGACCTGTTTACAGACCTGTTTATAGACCTGTTTACTGACCTGTTTACAGACCTGTTTATAGACCTGTTTATAGACCTGTTTATAGACCTGTTTACTGTAGACCTGTTTATAGACCTGTTTACAGACCTGTTTACAGACCTGTTTATAGACCTGTTTATAGACCTGTTTACAGTACAGGTGTGTTTGTAGTTGAGTGAGGGGTCAGAGATCTGGATCAGTGGGAGCACTCACTCTGTCTGTTTCACTGAAAACTATCTCAGGTGTGTATATATATATATATATATAATATCATATTGCAGGTAGAGATGGGCTGTCTCCAGGTATCCTCAGGTGTGTGTATTAATATATATATATATATATATAATATCATATTGCAGGTAGAGATGGGCTGTCTGGGCGGACAGACGGATGAAGAGCGTCTGGATGAGAAAGCGAAGAGAGAAGCCAACAAAAAAATCGAGAAACAACTGCAGAGAGAGAGACAGGCTTACAAAGCTACACACAGACTGCTGCTGCTGGGTGAGACACACACACACACACACACACACACACACACACACACACACACACACACACACACACACACACACACACACACACACACAGACTGCTGCTGGGTGAGACACACACACACACACACACACACACACTCACTCACTCACTCACTCACTCACTCACTCACTCACTCACTCACTCACTCACTCACTCTCTCTCTCTCTCTCTCTCTCTCTCTCTCTCTCTCTCTCTCTCTGTGTGTGCAGGTGCAGGAGAGTCTGGTAAGAGCACCATAGTGAAGCAGATGAGGATCCTCCATGTGGACGGCTTCAACGCTGAGTGAGTCTTTTATTTTGAAATGTCCTGCGTGAGCTTCCTGTGTGTGGAAGAACAATAAAGATAGAGTGATGACAGGTGAGTCAGCAGGTGAGGTCAGAGGTCAGGTAACTGTGTCTCTGTGTTTCAGGGAGAAGCAGGAGAAGGCCCGGGACATCAGGAAGAACGTGAAGGACGCCATCGTGGTGAGGACCTGCGTCACATGACCTGCATCACATGACCCGTGTCACATGACCTGCACATGAGCCGCATCACATGACCCGCATCACATGACCATCGTCACATGACCTGCATCACATGACCATCGTCACATGACCCGCGTCACATGACCATCGTCACATGACCTGCATCACATGACCTGCAGTCTCCAAAAGTCTACGAGGAAATGTTTCTACTGATGATTTATTGTGTGTGTGTGTGTGTGTCAGGCCATCGTGACGGCCATGTCCACGCTGACTCCTCCCATGCCACTCGGTAACCCTGCCAACGAGTTCAGACTGGACTACATCCGGAGCATCGCACCACTGTCAGACTTCGAATGCACTGAGGTAACACACACACACACCCCATCAGTCCCATGCTCAAAGGTTACATCATGTCATTAACATCATTAAAACAAACACACCTGTCTCCTGGTGCTGAAGAGTGTGTGTGTGTGTGTGTGTGTGTGTGTGTGTGTGTGTGTGTGTGTGTGTGTGTGTGTGTGTGTGTGTGTGTGTGTGTGTGTGTGTGTGTGTGTGTGTGTGTGTGTGTGTGTGTGTGTGTGTGTGTGTGTGTGTGTGTGTGTGTGTGTGTGTGTGTGTGTGTGTGTGTGTGTGTGTGTGTGTGTGTGTGTGTGTGTGTGTGTGTCACCTGTATGGGCTCAGAACAGTCTCATAATACACACATGCACACAGAAGGATTCACACTTGTATTTCATGATCCGCAAAAGGATTCACACTTGTATTTCCGGATCCACACTTGTGTTTTTCAATGCACACACAAATGTGTTCCGTTTCATATACATGTAAATAAATCCAAATACAGAAAAAAGTTTTACATATGTATTTTTGATCCTCACATATTTGTTTTCCGTTTAAATCCCCTGCACCTACAAACACAAACCGCTTTCTGTGCATGGATCGCTGTGCATTCGTGTGTGGGTTTTTTGAGACTCCCCTGACGGTGACCCGATTCGTACTTGTAATTGTTTCTATCTATAGCCAATCAGATATCTCCTCAATTCTAAGCCAATCACATGAGCGCGCCCCCCACGAGGGTAGATTTCTTGCATTCATGTCACTTCATATACGCATTTTGCGTAGTCCGGAGCAGGGTTTCCGCGGACAGAATTTAATTTTACCGGACAAATTTGAAACTTACCGGTCATGTTTCAATAATAATAATTATAAGAATTGTGTAGCAGCGTTTCCGTTAGGTAATTACCGGACTATGACCGGATAATAACACGGGAGTAAGGATCATCTCTTTTCCTCTCTCCCTCCCTCTCTCCTGACAGCCCGTCAGTTTCTCATGCAGCTCGCTAAAATTCACTCGCGTTTATGTCCATATCGATCAGATCCAGCTCTCCTGATCGGCCTTTATAGAGAGCACCGATCAAACTATTAAGAGTGAATATCGGCCGATAATGACCGGCGGGGCTCTCCCCGTTGACAGTTCACTGTCTAGCACTGGCTTCGTAGTGCACTGATCGATTAGGCTAAGCTAACCTGTAGCTGCTCCCTCCACACTCACAACAACTTCATACAGACATAAATAAAGCAGCTGTATTCGCCATACAGGAAACACACATTTAAAACAGTTTTGCCTGCCGTTTTTGTGTACACAAGCATTCATTAATGGTTCGGAAAGTGGCACTGTACCTTAATAATATAAAGGCTTGTATTTGTGTGCATTTCCTGCTCGGAAAGTGGCAATGTACTGAGAGTGGAGGTGTCCTGAGATTAGCGCCTGCAGGCAGGCTCCATGGACCTGTCAGCTCCGGACAGCGCAAAATGCGTACATGAAGCGCTACGTCATGAACGCAAGAAATCTACCCTCGTGGGGGCGCGCTCATGTGATTGGCTTAGAATTGAGGAGACATCTGATTGGCTATAGACAGAAAAAATTACAAGTACGAATCGGGTGACCGTCAGGGGAGTCTCAAAAAACCCACACACGAATGCACAGCGATCCATGCACAGAAAGCGGTTTGTGTTTGTAGGTGCAGCGGTTTTAAACGGAAAACAAATATGTGAGGATCAAAAATACATATGTAAAACTTTTTTCTGTATTTGGATTTTATTTACATGTATATGAAACGGAAAACATTTGTGTGTGCATTGACAAACACAAGTGTGGATCCGGAAATACAAGTGTGAATCCTTTTGCGGATCATGAAATACAAGTGTGAATCCTTCTGTGTGCATGTGTGTATTATGAGACTGTTCTGAGCCCATACACCTGAGGCCTCATTATCCCCGCCGTGTCTCTAAAGACTGAAAACAGACTCACTTCCTGCGTTAAATGTTTATTGTTGTGACACTGCTGCTGATTGGCCGACAGGACTCACACTGCCGTCCAATCAGAGGACAGCACACCTGTTGACACACCTGTCTGTCTTTCAGGAGTTCTTCGAGCACACTCAGAATCTGTGGGAGGATGAAGGCGTGAAGGCATGCTTTGAACGCGCCAACGAGTACCAGCTGATCGACTGCGCTCAGTAGTGAGTCACACACACACACACACCTCATCACTTCAGAAGAACTGTGACATTTCAAATCCCCACGGACCAATCAGAGCGCTCCACTAACCCTGACGGACCTATCACAGAGAACCTCAGTAACAGACGGCACGTATACACACACACATAAACGTTCTTATCATTTATCAGATTTTATTTTATTTAATCATGTGTTTTTATCTCCCTGTAAACAATTAAAACTATTTATAATATTAAAGGAGACCTATCATGCAAAATCTACTTTTTGATGTCTTCTGTCCATCAATGTGTCCCCGGTGTGTCCCAATGTGTCCCCGGTGTGTCCCAATGTGTCCCCGGTGTGTCCCAATGTGTCCCCGGTGTGTCCCAATGTGTCCCCGGTGTGTCCCAATGTGTCCCCGGTGTGTCCCAATGTGTCCCCAGTGTGTCCCAATGTGTCCCCGGTGTGTCCCCAGTGTGTCCCCGGTGTGTCCCAATGTGTCCCCAGTGTGTCCCCGGTGTGTCCCAATGTGTCCCCGGTGTGTCCCAATGTGTCCCCGGTGTGTCCCCGGTGTGTCCCAATGTGTCCCCGGTGTGTCAGGAGACTCACGCAGCATCAGAAAATAAAACCCTCTCTCTTTTCCTCCGTACCCAAATCTCTAAAAACGGGGGAGCAACGGAGCTGATCCAGATTTGCGTCCAATATGACGTCAAATCGGCGGTGGACCCACGGCCCTATCAGAAAGTTGCTATCCGAAACAATGCCCGACTGTTATGGACGTAATATGGTCGGTGTTTACATTAGCATCGCTAACACTCAGAGCTAACCTGTACTGGAGAGCATGTGTGTGAAGAAGCAGGAAATAATAATAATAATCCGCCCCCTCTTATTTTTTATTGTAGCCTTTATTTATACAGGTGAAAGTCTCATTGAGACACCGGGTCTCATTCTCAAGAGACACCTGTTTATACCCAGAATCAGCACTTTTGAAACAGGAAGTGAAATAGAGGGATATCTATGGCATGACCGGGTGATCTGTTTGGTATTTTGAGCAAAACACTTCATAGACATGTTTTTTATATTTTTCTATATATCTGAGACCTATGCTATTGCCTAAAAATAGCATGATAGGTGACCTTTAAACAATTTAAATTTACATATCTACTTTCCTGTTTGAAGATAGATTTATTATTTTTAATAAAGATAGTGTGTGTGTGTGTTGCAGCTTCTTCAACAGGTTGGATCCTGTACGGAGGACAGACTACACCCCCACTGACCAGGTAAGGAACAGACCAATCAGCAGGCAGCTCTGTGTGGCTCCGCCCCCTCACTGTTCTTCTTCTTCTGCAGGATCTTCTGCGCTGCAGGGTTCTGACCTCCGGGATCATTGAGACCCGCTTCCAGGTCGACAAGGTCAACTTCCAGTAAGCCCCGCCCCTCTGTGACCCTGAAACCAATCAGCTAAGCCCCGCCCATCTGAGCACCTGCACCAATCAGCTAAGCCCCGCCCCTCTGAGCACCTGCACCAATCAGCTAAGCCCCGCCCATCTGAGCACCTGCCCCAATCAGCTAAGCCCCGCCCCTCTGAGCACCTGCACCAATCAGCTGTCTCCGGCTCAACCCCCTCAAAACAAATGTGACATCATCATCGGAAAACATAAACAAAGTGCATATTAACAACTGTCTCTCTGTCTGTCTGTCTGCCCGTCTGTCTGTCTGTCTGTCTGTCTGTCTGTCTGTCTGCCCGTCTGTCTGTCTGTCTGCCCGTCTGTCTGTCTGTCTGTCTGTCTGCCTGTCTGCCCGTCTGTCTGTCTGCCCGTCTGTCTGTCTGTCTGTCTGTCTGTCTGCCCGTCTGTCTGTCTGCCCGTCTGTCTGTCTGTCTGCCCGTCTGTCTGCCCGGCTGTCTGTCTGTCTGTCTGCCCGTCTGTCTGTCTGTCAGCATGTTTGATGTAGGTGGACAGAGGGATGAACGCAGGAAGTGGATCCAGTGCTTCAACGGTGAGAAAATCTGTCTGTCTCACTGCTCACATGTTACCTGATGACCTGTCTCACTGCTCACATGTTACCTGATGACCTGTCTCACTGCTCACATGTTACCTGATGACCTGTCTCACTGCTCACATGTTACCTGATGACCTGTCTCACTGCTCACATGTGTTCTGATGACCTGTCTCACAGCTCACATGTTTTCTGATGACCTGTCTCACTGCTCACATGTGTTCTGATGACCTGTCTCACTGCTCACATGTGTTCTGATGACCTGTCTCACTGCTCACATGTGTTCTGATGACCTGTCTCACTGCTCACATGTTACCTGATGACCTGTCTCACTGCTCACATGTTACCTGATGACCTGTCTCACTGCTCACATGTTACCTGATGACCTGTCTCACTGCTCACATGTGTTCTGATTACCTGTCTCACTGTTCACATGTGTTCTGATTACCTGTCTCACTGCTCACATGTTACCTGATGACCTGTCTCACAGCTCACATGTTTTCTGATGACCTGTCTCACTGCTCACATGTTTTCCGATGACCTGTCTCACTGCTCACATGTTACCTGATTACCTGTCTCACTGCTCACGTGTTTTCTGATGACCTGTCTCACTGCTCACATGTTACCTGATGACCTGTCTCACTGTTCACATGTGTTCTGATGACCTGTCTCACTGTTCACATGTGTTCTGATGACCTGTCTCACTGCTCACATGTTTTCTGATGACCTGTCTCACTGTTCACATGTGTTCTGATGACCTGTCTCACTGCTCACATGTTACCTGATGACCTGTCTCACTGTTCACATGTGTTCTGATGACCTGTCTCACTGCTCACATGTTTTCTGATGACCTGTCTCACTGTTCACATGTGTTCTGATGACCTGTCTCACTGCTCACATGTTTTCCGATGACCTGTCTCACTGCTCACATGTTACCTGATTACCTGTCTCACTGCTCACGTGTTTTCTGATGACCTGTCTCACTGCTCACATGTTTTCCGATGACCTGTCTCACTGCTCACATGTTTTCCGATGACCTGTCTCACTGTTCACATGTGTTCTGATGACCTGTCTCACTGCTCACATGTTACCTGATTACCTGTCTCGCTGCTCACATGTGTTCTGATTACCTGTCTCACAGCTCACATGTTTTCTGATTACCTGTCTCACTGCTCACGTGTTTTCTGATGACCTGTCTCACTGCTCACGTGTTTTCTGATGACCTGTCTCACTGCTCACGTGTTTTCTGATGACCTGTCTCACAGCTCACATGTTTTCTGATGACCTGTCTCACTGCTCACATGTGTTCTGATGACCTGTCTCACTGCTCACATGTGTTCTGATGACCCGTCTCACTGCTCACATGTTTTCCGATGACCTGTCTCACTGCTCACATGTTTTCCGATGACCTGTCTCACTGCTCACATGTTTTCCGATGACCTGTCTCACTGCTCACATGTGTTCCGATGACCTGTCTCACCCTCAGATGTGACAGCCATCATCTTTGTGGCGGCGAGCAGCAGCTACAACATGGTGATCAGAGAGGACAACTCGACCAATCGGCTGCGAGAATCTCTGGACCTCTTCAGATCCATCTGGACCAACAGGTAACATGCTGCTCTCTGATTGGCTGTAGGTAACACTCTCTGCTCTGTGATTGGCTGTAGGTAACACTCTCTGCGCTGTGATTGGCTGTATGTAACTCTTTCTGATTGGCTGTAGGTAACCCTCTCTGCTCTCTGATTGGTTGTATGTAACTCTCTCTGATTGGCTATAGGTAACCCTCTCTGCTCTGTGGTTGGCTGTATGTAACCCTCTCTGCTCTCTGATTGGCTGTATGTAACCCTCTCTGCTCTGTGATTGGCTGTAGTTTACCCTATCTGCTCTCTGATTGGCTGTATGTAACTCTTTCTGCTCTCTGATTGGCTGTATGTAACCCTCTCTGCTCTGTGATTGGCTGTAGGTAACCCTCTCTGCTCTGTGGTTGGCTCTAGGTAACCCTCTCTGCTCTGTGATTGGCTGTAGGTTTTTAAAGACCATCTCGGTGATCTTGTTCCTGAACAAACAGGATGTGCTCGCTGACAAGATTCTGGCTGGAAAATCCAAACTGGAGGATTATTTCCCCGAGTACACCACCTACCAAGTGCCTCCTGAATGTACACATATAAATATATAGATGTATATCAACAAATATTTAAATATATACACCAACATGTAGAGATGATGAATGTGAATCTGTTGCAGCTGTTCCAGACGCTGATGAAGACCCTCAAGTTACCAGAGCCAAGTTCTTCATCAGAGACGAGTTCCTGGTACAAATACACATTATTGTTATTATTATATTATAGATCACAGAGTTTATGAAGACATATATCACTGTGATTATTGATTACATCACTTCCTGTCCTCAGAGGATCAGCACCGCCAGTGGAGATGGGAAACAGCTGATTATATATCACAGAGAACAGCTGATTATTGTGTATATGACAGAGTGTGATTATTGATTACATCACTTCCTGTCCTCAGAGGATCAGCACCGCCAGTGGAGATGCGAAACATTACTGTTATCCTCACTTCACCTGCGCCATCGACACTGAGAACATCCGCCGCGTCTTCAACGACTGTCGGGACATCATCCAGCGCATGCACCTGCGCCAGTACGAGCTGCTCTGATTGGCTGCTGAGAGTCACCTGGAGTCACGTGACCAGAAGGAGCTAGAGATATTTAAACTTTATACTAAAATCCCCGACATGTACCACTGTGCGTTTAATAATTAGAGATGATTCATCAGGAACAGATCCCGTCTGTCTCCTGCCTTTATTTAGAGTTTGCCGGTCTGAAGCAGGGGATTGTGGGTAGTGTAGTTCTCTCACTGTTTCGTTTGATTATTATATGTAAGGAGACGCGGTACCAGTTTACATTTCAATTAATTACTTCCATGTTTATGAACATATATAACTTTATATTTATTTTGTTCTCATTATTAACATTGCTTCCTTATTATAGAGCATCTCTTCCCTGATTGGCTGCCTAGCTCTGATGTCACTGACTGTAGTTTTATATTATATCTTAGTTTGATTAAGGAAAATAAATGTTTATATTTGCAGCTCAAAAACGTATATTAAAGAGTTATTATCTCATACATCTATTGTCATGTTTCAACAGAGAACATATTTATATATATGTAATATGTTTTTAACTTAATGTGAACAGTTAGTGTTTTTAACATCATTAATGTAAACAGTTAGTGTTTTTAACATCATTAATGTGAACAGTTAGTGTTTTTAACATCATTAATGTAAACAGTTAGTGTTTTTAACATCATTAATGTAAACAGTTAGTGTTTTTAACATCATTAATGTAAACAGTTAGTGTTTTTAACATCATTAATGTGAACAGTTAGTGTTTTTAACATCATTAATGTGAACAGTTAGTGTTTTTAACATCATTAATGTAAACAGTTAGTGTTTTTAACATCATTAATGTGAACAGTTAGTGTTTTTAACATCATTAATGTAAACAGTTAGTGTTTTTTAACATCATTAATGTGAACAGTTAGTGTTTTTAACATCATTAATGTGAACAGTTAGTGTTTGTAATCTCATTACTGTAAAGAGTTAGTAAAAGTTAGTTATATCTGGAGAGTGAAACAACATGGCGGCTTCTCTATGGCCTGCTCCCAGGGGGACTGCGCATGCGCATAGCTGTGTGTTTGGCGCGCAGCCTGCGTGCCCCTGCAGTGCGAGCGCGAGCTTCCTGTGCGCGTCCTCATCAACAACAACATCATCTAACCCTAACAACAACAACAACAACAACAACCGGACAGTCTGCTCCCGGTACCGCGAGGACACACCGGAGAGAGGAATCCACCGTCACGGTAAGAACTGCTACTCGCGCGCTGCTCCTCGCGCTGCTCTCCCTGTCCGCGCGGATGCCTGCGCGTTCATGGCCGCTCGAGACCCGACTCGTTACCGAGGCCCGCGCCGCTGCCCGCGTGCCTGTGAGACGGGCCCGGGGTTGGCGGAGAGCGCGCGGCTGTTGGCAGATAGAAACCACCGGTCTCGTGCTCCGGTGTCTCCGGTAACCCGGTGTTAATGTTACCGCGAGGACCGGAGGCACGAGAGCCATTTTGTAGCTAGAGCAGCAGGCCTGTCCGCCATTTAAAACAGACTCAAAAACACCTTCTCCTTCCTAAAGCCTAACAGTTAACCAGCTGCTGTACACACACTAACCACAGCTAGTGAATCACAGCTAGTTAACCACAGCTAGTTAACCACAGCTAGTTTAACACATACATCTGCCTCAGGGTTCTGTGGTTAACTAGCTATTAGCATGTTAGCTCCACAGGCTAACGGTTAAACTGCGGATCTGATGCTAAACTAAAGGTATGCTGGATGCTAACAGATGCTAGCAGCTAGCTATTAAAGCTGCGAGAAGCGTGTGCACGCTGTGTGAGAGGTACATGCACTCTTCACGTTTCCTTCATGGTTCTGTGACTGGTTCTATGAGGTCCAGAACCAGTCACAGAACCATAGATGCTTCAGTATGACCTCTTCCAGCTGTTGGTCTGAAGAATACTCCCAGTACATGACCCAGTTCTCAGGTATTCTGCTGAGTTACACCTGTCCTTACACCTGGAAACCTCATGTTGTAAAAATAAATCTGATAATATATAGCATCTTATTGTCCTCCACAGACAACATGTACCTGCTGTTTACCCTGTGTCCAGTAGATTTATACTCATCTTATAACTCTGTGTGTGTCTCTGTCTCTGTCTCTGTGTGTGTAGATGGCAGAGACAGTGAAATATGTGGACGATGATCACCGCAGTATCTTCCTGAAGCTCCTGAACGACCAGCGTCTGGAGGGCGAACACTGCGACATCGCTGTGGTCGTGGAGGACGTGAAGTTCAGAGCTCACCGCTGTGTCCTGGCTGCCTGCTCACACTACTTCAAGAAGCTGTTCAAGAAGCACGAGGTGCACACACATCAGAATTAGGTTTCCTTTCACTTAAATATGGAGTAAACACATCCACTAGCTGTTGCCTTCTCTGCAATCATCTCCAGAGGCCAGCCTAGGGCCAACAGTCCCTTATGAACACAAAGACCCCCCACAGACTGACCGTCAATCAGTTACACAATTAAATCAGAAAAGAGCATTGTCAACACCTCAAACGTGAGAAAAACGATACGACCCAAACCCATACATAAACAGGTTAACTATCTCATAACATAATCATCCTCCATCATCAATGAACGCAAAAGAAAGAATAAGTGCATGCTACATTCAATCATATTTAAACCACGGAAGTGATGCGCCTCCGTCTTTTTCACACCCTCCCCTCGCTGCCCGTCACGCAAGCATCGCATACTTTAGTTTAATGTATGTTTAAATAATTGTAGACGAACAAGCGTGCACTCATTGCCGTGCTGGTTATCACCTGTCTCTGTGCACGAAGGCTCTCTATTCAAAGTGTGTAATTCAATGTGTGTGTGTGTGTGTGTGTGTGTAGGTGGACAACTCCTCCGTCATAGAGATCGACTTCATCCGCTCAGATATCTTCGAGGAGGTTCTGAACTACATGTACACGGCCAAGATCTCCGTGAAGAAGAGGGACGTGAACCTGATGATGTCATCGGGACAGATCCTCGGGATCCGCTTCCTGGACAAGCTCTGCTCACAGGTACACACACACACACACACACCTACCTGTAGGATCACTTGTAGTATCACCTGGAGGATCACCTGTAGTGGTACCTGTAGTGGTACCTGTAGTGGTACCTGGAGGATCACCTGTAGTGGTACCTGTAGTGGTACCTGGAGGATCACCTGTAGTGTTACCTGTAGTGTTACCTGGAGGATCACCTGTAGTGGTACCTGTAGTGGTACCTGTAGTGTTACCTGGAGGATCACCTGTAGTGGTACCTGTAGTGTTACCTGGAGGATCACCTGTAGTGGTACCTGTAGTGGTACCTGTAGTGTTACCTGGAGGATCACCTGTAGTGGTACCTGTAGTGGTACCTGGAGGATCACCTGTAGTGTTACCTGTAGTGTTACCTGTAGTGTTACCTGGAGGATCACCTGTAGTGGTACCTGTAGTGTTACCTGGAGGATCACCTGTAGTGGTACCTGTAGTGGTACCTGTAGTGTTACCTGGAGGATCACCTGTAGTGGTACCTGTAGTGGTACCTGTAGTGTTACCTGGAGGATCACCTGTAGTGGTACCTGTAGTGGTACCTGTAGTGTTACCTGGAGGATCACCTGTAGTGGTACCTGTAGTGTTACCTGGAGGATCACCTGTAGTGGTACCTGTAGTGGTACCTGTAGTGTTACCTGGAGGATCACCTGTAGTGGTACCTGTAGTGGTACCTGTAGTGTTACCTGGAGGATCACCTGTAGTGGTACCTGTAGTGTTACCTGGAGGATCACCTGTAGTGGTACCTGTAGTGGTACCTGTAGTGTTACCTGGAGGATCACCTGTAGTGGTACCTGTAGTGTTACCTGGAGGATCACCTGTAGTGGTACCTGTAGTGTTACCTGGAGGATCACCTGTAGAGTTACCTGTGGCTCAGGTAAAGCTCCTCTTCATGTTTCCACAGAAGCGTGACGTGTCCTCAGAGGAGAAGGAGAAGTTTCCGTACGACATCGTGAAGATGGCGCTGCCGCCTGAAGCCCAGCTGGCCGCTGACGCTGAGGTGCCAATTCATCAATTAACAACCACTTGTGTGAAAAATGATCACTGGCCCCGGCTTGAGCTTCAATCTCAGGATCCATGTATCTGTGATCCTCTCCAGAATGGAAGGAGTCATCACATACAGAGCATCAACTAGTTCCTGAACAGTGTCCTTCACATGCTGATATCCAAGAGAGGGAGTTACACAGTCACAAGATGGAGGAATAGAAAGCAGTATTCAACGTTTACTTCAGATTAGCTCCACGTCAGAAATGAGCATGCTTGTCATATGTCTATCTCCATAGAGGCTGAATCATCATGTTCATCACATAGCTATCATATGCCTCAAACAGTCCTGATGCTCTTCTAGGTAATCATACATCCTGTCATGTTCACAGCTACAGTTGGGATACCTTTGTTAGCATGCTACTCTCATGTTGGGATACCTTTGTTATCATGTTACTCTCATGTTGGAGGAGGACATTCAGTGTTTTCACAACACCGGTCAATTAATAAACCCTTTAATGTTCCTGTGTGTGTGTAGGAGCTCGGGGAGCACGATGACACGCCCTCAGCTGATGACCTCGTGGAGGCGTCGGCCAATCAGCATCTAGATAAATCTCCCAGTGCAGCACTGCGTGTTCAGGAAGCCATCCTGAAGGAACTGACCAATGAGGACGTGCACAAGGTACACACACAGCAGAAGCCCCTCCCCTGGTTAAAAGCTGCTCACAAAGTAGCAATACAAGCCCCCTAAATACAGGTAACCTGACCATGTGACCTCTCCAGGTGACCTGCTACGACCAGGATGTGGTGGGGGAGATGGAGGCGGAGCCTAAAGACCTGGGGGAGGGGAATCACGCCACGCAGACGCTCACCTTCACAGACAGCCTGGGGGGGGAGGTGAAGGACGAGCAGCCGCCCGGTTGGTCCACTGCCACCACAGACATGAAGTTTGAATACCTGATGTACGGACACCGAGAGCAGCTCGCCTGCCAGGTGTGTGGCAAGACCTTCCTGGACGAGAGCAGACTCAGGTAGGTGCCACTCACCTGTAGGTAACACACCTGTACAGTAACACACCTGACCAACTCACCTGTCAGTAACACACCTGTACAGTAACACACCTGTACAGTAACACACCTGTACAGTAACACACCTGACCAACTCACCTGACCAACTCAACTGTCAGTAACACACCTGTAGGTATCACACCTGTACAGTAACACACCTGTACAGTAACACACCTGACCAACTCACCTATCAGTAACTCACCTGTACAGTAACTCACCTGTACAGTAACACACCTGACCAACTCACCTGACCAACTCAACTGTCAGTAACACACCTGTAGGTAACACACCTGTACAGTAACACACCTGACCAACTCACCTATCAGTAACACACCTGTACAGTAACTCACCTGACCAACTCACCTATCAGTAACACACCTGTACAGTAACACACCTGACCAACTCACCTGACCAACTCACCTGTACAGTAACACACCTGTACAGTAACACACCTGACCAACTCACCTGTCAGTAACACACCTGTACGCTAACACACCTGTACACAAACACACCTCTTTAACACACCTGTACACAAACACACCTCTTTAACACACCTGTACACAAACACACCTCTTTAACACACCTGTACACAAACACACCTCTTTAACACACCTGTACACAAACACACCTGTACACAAACACACCTGTACACAAACACACCTCTTTAACACACCTGTACACAAACACACCTCTTTAACACACCTGTACGCTGACACACCTGCACACAAACACACCTCTTTAACACACCTGTACGCTGACACACCTGTACACTTACTCACCTGGCCTCTCTTTGTTCAGGAAACATGAGAAGCTTCACTCTGCAGAGCGACCATTCGTCTGTGAGATCTGCACCAAAGCTTTCACCACCCAGGCTCACCTGAAAGGTAAACAAGCTATCCTCAGGTACATACACCTGCAGGTAAAAACACACCTGTCCTCAAGTACAGTCACCTGCCGGTAAAAACACACCTGTCCTCAAGTACAGTCACCTGCCGGTAAAAACACACCTGTCCTCAAGTACATTCACCTGCCGGTAAAAACACACCTGTCCTCAAGTACATTCACCTGCCGGTAAAAACACACCTGTCCTCAAGTACATTCACCTGCCGGTAAAAACACACCTGTCCTCAAGTACATTCACCTGCCGGTAAAAACACCCAAAGTTTTAGATCAATTTGGCCCCGCCCCTCACTTGTTTGTTTCGCTCCGCCCCTCACCTGTGTGTTTGGCCCCGCCCCTTACCTGTACATTTCAGAACACCTGAAGATCCACACAGGCTACAAACCGTATAGGTGCGACGTTTGTGGGAAATCGTTTATTCGAGCACCGGACCTGAAGAAACATGAGCGAGTTCACAGCAACGAGAGGCCGTTCGCCTGCCAGATGTGTGACAAGGTGAGCTCACCTGTCTGTCACCTGACTCACCTGTCTGTCACCTGACTTCATCACCTGTCTGTCTGTCACCTGACTTCATGACCTGTCTGTCTCTCACCTGACTTCATCACCTGTCTCACCTGTCTGTCTCTCACCTGTCTTTATGACCTGTCTGTCTCTCACCTGTCTGTCTCTCACCTGTCTGTCTTTCACCTGTCTCTCTCTCACCTGTCTCTCTCTCACCTGTCTGTCTTTCACCTGTCTCTCTCTCACCTGTCTCTCTCTCACCTGTCTGTCTTTCACCTGTCTCTCTCTCACCTGTCTGTCTCTCACCTGTCTGTCTCTCACCTGTCTGTCTCTCACCTTCTTTATCACCTGTCTGTCTCTCACCTGTCTCTCTCTCACCGTCTGTCTTTCACCTGTCTCTCTCTCACCTGTCTCTCTCTCACCTGTCTGTCTTTCACCTGTCTCTCTCTCACCTGTCTCTCTCTCACCTGTCTGTCTCTCACCTGTCTGTCTCTCACCTGTCTCTCACCTGTCTGTCTCTCACCTGACTTCATCCACCTGTCTGTCTCTCACCTGTCTCTCTCTCACCTGTCTGTCTTTCACCTGTCTCTCTCTCACCTGTCTCTCTCTCACCTGTCTGTCTCTCACCTGTCTGTCTCTCACCTGTCTCTCACCTGTCTGTCTCTCACCTGTCTTTATCACCTGTCTGTCTCTCACCTGACTTCATCACCTGTCTGTCTCTCACCTGACTTTATCACCTGTCTGTCTCTCACCTGACTTCATCACCTGTCTGTCTCTCACCTGACTTTATCACCTGTCTGTCTCTCACCTGACTTCATCACCTGTCTGTCTCTCACCTGTCTTTATCACCTGTCTGTCTCTCACCTGACTTTATCACCTGTCTGTCTCTCACCTGACTTCATCACCTGTCTCACCTGTCTGTCTCTCACCTGTCTTTATGACCTGTCTGTCTCTCACCTGTCTTTATCACCTGTCTGTCTCTCACCTGTCTCTCTCTCACCTGTCTGTCTTTCACCTGTCTTCTCTCTCACCTGTCTCTCTCTCACCTGTCTGTCTCTCACCTGTCTGTCTCTCACCTGTCTCTCACCTGTCTGTCTCTCACTGTCTTTATCACCTGTCTGTCTCTCACCTGACTTCATCACCTGTCTGTCTCTCACCTGACTTCATCACCTGTCTGTCTCTCACCTGTCTCTCTCTCACCTTCTGTCTTTCACCTGTCTGTCTCTCACCTGTCTCTCTCTCACCTGTCTCCTCTCACCTGTCTGTCTCTACACCTGTCTGTCTCTACCTGTCTCTCACCTGACTTACATCACCTGTCTGTCTGTCTCTCACTGTCTCTCTCTCTCACCTGTCTTCTTTCACCTGGCTTCTCTCTCTCACCTGTCTCTCTCTCACCTGTCTGTCTCTCACCTGTCTGTCTCTCACCTGTCTCTCTCTCACCTGTCTGTCTTTCACCTGTCTCTCTCTCACCTGTCTGTCTCTCACCTGGTCTGTTCTCACCTGTCTCTCTCTCACCTGTCTCTCTCTCACCTGTCTGGTCTTTCACCTGTCTGTCTGTCTCTTCAACTGTCCTGTCCCCTCTCACCTATCTGGCTCTCACCACTGTCCTGTCTCTCACCTGTCTGTCTCTCACCTGTCCTGTCTCTTCTCACCTGTCCTCTCTCTCACCTGTTCTGTCTTTCACCTGTCTCTCTACTCACCTGTCCTGGTCTCTCACCTGTTCTGTCTCTCACCTGTCTGTCTCCTCACCTGTCCTCTCTCACCTGTCGTCCTGTCTCTCCTTCACCTGTCGGTCTCTCACCCTGTCTCTCTCTCACCTGTCTCTCTTCTCTCTCACCTGTCTGTCTCTCATCATGTCTCTCTCTCACCTCCGTCTCTCTCTCACCTGTCTGTCTCTCACCTGTCTCGTCTCTCAGCCTGTCGCTCTCTTCACCTGTTCCCTGTCTTTCACCTGCTCTGTCTCTCTCTCACCTGTCTCTCACCTGTCTGTCTCTCACTGTCTGTCTCTCCACCTGTCTGTCTCTCACCTGTCTGTCCCTCTCACCTGTCTGTCTCTCTGGCTCTTCCACTGTCTCTCTCTCATCCTTCTTCGCTCACCTGTTCTCTCTCCTCTCACCTGTCTCTCTCTCACCTGTCTGTCTTTTCACCTGTCTGTCTCTCATCTCTCACCTGTCCTGTCCTCTCACGCCTGTCCTGTCTATCCCTGTCCTGTCTCTCACCTGTCTGTCTCTCACCTGTCTCTCTTCTGTCTGTCTCTCACCTGTCTGTCTCTCAACTTGTCCTGTCTCCACCTGTCTGTCTCCTCTCTCACCTGTCTGTCTCTCACCTGTCTCTCTCTCACCTGTCTCTCTATCTCTCAACTGTCTGTCTTTCAAACACCTGTCCTGTCTCTCTCACCTTCTGTCTCTCACCCTGTCTGTCTCTCACCTGTCTGTCTCTCACCTGTCTTGTCTCTATCACCTGTCTGGGTCTCTCACCAGTTCTCTAGTCCTCTCCCTCTCTCTCCTCTCTCACCTGTCGTCTTTCACAGCTGTCCTCTCTCCTCAACTGGTCTGTCTATCTCAACCGTCTGTCTCTCACCTGTGCTCTCTCTAACAACACCCTGTCTCTCTCTCACCTGTCCTGTCTTTCACCTGTCTGTCTCTCACCTTTGTCTCCTCTCACCTATTCTTGTCTCTCACCTGTCTGTCTCTCACCTGTCTCTCTTTCACCTGTCTCTCTCTCACCTTCTCTCTCTCACCTGTCTCTTTCACCTGTCTGTCTCTCACCCTGTCTCTCTCTCACCTGTCTCTCTCTCACCTGTCTTTCTCTCACTGCTCTCTCTCTCACCTGTCTCTCTCTCACCTGTCTCTCTCTCACCTGTCTCTCTCTCATCCCTGTCTGTCTTTCAACCTGATCCTGTCTCTCACCTGCCCCTCTCTCTCTCACAATGGTCTGTCTTTCACCTGTCTTCTGTCTCTACCTGTCTCTCTCTCAACCTGTCTGTCTCTCACCTGTCTCTCTTCCACCTGTCTGTCTTTCACCTGTTCTTGCTCTAACCTGTCTCTCCTCTCACCTGTCTCTCTCTCACCTGTCTGTCTCTCACCTGTCTCTCTCTCACCTGTCTCTCTCTCACCTGTCTGTCTCTCACCTGTCCTTCTCTCTATCACCTGTCTCTCTCTCACCTGTCTCTCTCTCACGTCTGTCTCATCTCTCACCTGTCTCTCTCTCCCCTGTCTCTCTCTCACCTGTCTCTCTCTCACCTGTCTGTCTCTCACCTGTCTGCAGGCCTTTAAACACAAGTCTCACCTGAAGGATCACGAGAGGAGACACAGAGGAGAGAAACCCTTCGTCTGTCACTCCTGCACCAAGGCCTTCGCCAAGGTAACACTACTACAGATACTACTGATACTACTGATACTACTACAGATACTACAGATACTACTACAGATACTACAGATACTACTGATACTACT
>NW_022987939.1:30000-53749 GCF_902827165.1 Trematomus bernacchii
AACAACATCTGGAGAACATCAGCTGCTGAGGAACAACATCTGGAGAACATCAGCTGCTCATAACATCTGGAGAACATCAGCTGCTGAGGAACAACACCTGGAGAACATCAGCTTTTGAGGAACAACATCTGGAGAACATCAGCTGCTGAGGAACAACATCTGGAGAGCATCAGCTGCTGAGGAACCACACCTGGAGAACATCAGCTGCTCATAGCATCTGGAGAGCATCAGCTGCTGAGGAACAACATCTGGAGAACATCAGCTGCTCATAGCATCTGGAGAACATCAGCTGCTGAGGAACCACATCTAGAGAACATCTCTTGTATAATTAACATTTTCACTGGTTTTCGTTTTAAGCAGTCGTTTCTTTTCTTTTTTTACCTGAACTTATGACCTCAACGATCATGTGAAGAACATGTGACTGACACGTGACGAACATATGATGGACACGTGATGAACATGTCATGAACAGGTGATGGACACGTGATGAACATGTGATGAACATGTGACTGACACGTGACAGACACGTGACAAACATGTGATGGACACGTGATGAACATGTGATGGACACGTGACGAACATATGGACACGTGATGAACATGTGACTGACACGTGACAGACACGTGACAAACATGTGATGGACACGTGATGAACATGTGATGGACACGTGACGAACATATGGACACGTGATGAACATGTGACTGACACGTGGCGAACATGTGACTGACACGTGATGAACATGGCCGCCATGTGACTGATACGTGACGAACATGTGACTGACACTTGATGAACATGTGACTGACACTTGATGAACATGTGACTGACACTTGATGAACATGTGACTGACACTTGATGAACATGTGACTGACACTTGATGAACATGGCCGTGTCATTTTTGTATTTTTGTCTGAAGGTTTGTGTTGGTGTTTATAAACTGCAGCTCGCTCAGTTTAATGAGCAGAGCGACTCTGTTTTAACCTCCGTCTGTTCCTTTCATCTCCTGCACTTTATATACATATCCATATTTAATATATATAACACAATAATATATATAACACAATAATAAATATAATATAAATAATAAATATAACAGTTCTCTGTAGTAACCAGCTCTGGCCAGCAGGGGGAGACGAAGCATCTTTTCAGGTTTTTATTATTTTACATCATTAAACAGGAAGCATAGAAAACTCATACAAATAATGTTCATGATGGGATGTGACGGTCACCATGACGACACACAGGTGTGGAGGTGAGACAGGCTGTGTGTCAGGGTTTGATCAGCCAATCACAGTGAGGGTTCACTCTGTAAACATCCAACAGCAGGCAGTCTGGAGGAAGACGCCGCTCACCTGGGAGACAGACAGACAGGTGAGCAGACAGACAGACAGGTGAGCAGACAGACAGACAGGTGAGCAGACAGACAGTAAGTAAGTAAAGTTTATTTATAAAGCGCTTTTCACAGACAAAGTCACAAAGTGCTTGACAAAACAATAAGACATCCACATAGACGTACAATGAGCCCTCATGATGACAGGTGAGCAGACAGACAGGTGAGCAGACAGACAGACAGGTGAACAGACAGACAGGTGAGCAGACAGACAGGTGAACAGACAGACAGGTGAGCAGACAGACAGACAGACAGACAGGTGAGCAGACACACACAGGTGAACAGACAGACAGGTGAGCAGACAGACAGACAGGTGAACAGACAGGTGAACAGACAGACAGACGAGCAGACACACAGGTGAACAGACAGACAGACAGGTGAGCAGACAGACAGACAGGTGAGCAGACTGACAGACAGGTGAACAGACAGACAGACAGGTGAGCAGACTGACAGACAGGTGAACAGACAGACAGACAGGTGAACAGACAGACAGACAGGTGAGCAGACTGACAGACAGGTGAGCAGACAGACAGGTGAGCAGACAGACAGATAGACAGACAGACAGGTGAGCAGACTGACAGACAGGTGAGCAGACAGACAGACAGGTGAGCAGACAGACAGACAGATAGACAGACAGACAGACAGGTAAGCAGACAGACAGGTTTGGTATCTGTCTCACACATTTGAACTCACAGATGTTTCCTCCGACTTCATAAAGGTGCTGAGCAGAACAGCTGGAGGAGAGAGAGAGATTATGAGTGTGTGTGTGTGTGTGTTAGTGTGTGTGTGGGATGTGTATTATTATGAGTGTGTGTGTTAGTGTGTGCTCGTGTGTGTGAGATGTGTGTGGGATGTGTTTTAGTGTGTGTGTCTTTGTGTGTGAGATGTGTATTAGTGTGTGTGTGGGATGTGTGTTACCTGTTGTCACACTCGAAGCGGGCGATCACGTCTCTGGCTCTCGTCTGTCCGTCAAGCTGTATCGCCATGGAGACCTTAGTGTGGCAGGGGGCGTGAACCCTGATCACACCTTCACACAACTCTGTGATCTACACACACACACACACACACACACACACACACACACATTACATTTGAGAGAAAACACACACCTGGTCTCTGTCTCACCTGGTCTCTGTCTCACCTGGTCTGTGTCTCACCTGGTCTCTGTCTCACCTGGTTTGACCTGGTCTGTGTCTAACCTGGTCTCACCTGGTCTCTGTCTCACCTGGTTTGACCTGGTCTGTGTCTCACCTTGTCTCACCTGGTCTATGTCTCACCTGGTCTCACCTGTTCTCACCTGGTCTCATCTGGTCTGTGTCTAACCTGGTCTCTGTCTCACCTGGTCTCACCTGGTCTGTCTAACCTGGTCTGTGTCTCACCTGGTCTGTCTCACCTGGTCTCTGTCTCACCTGGTCTCACCTGTTCTCACCTGGTCTGTGTCTTACCTGGTCTCTGTCTCACCTGGTCTCACCTGGTCTGTCTAACCTGGTCTGTGTCTCACCTGGTCTGTCTCACCTGGTCTCTGTCTCACCTGGTCTCACCTGTTCTCACCTGGTCTGTGTCTCACCTGGTCTCTGTCTCACCTGGTCTGTGTCTCACCTGGTCTGTGTCTCACCTGGTCTCACCTGGTCTGTCTCACCTGGTCTCTGTCTCACCTGTTCTGTGTCTCACCTGGTCTCACCTGGTCTGTCTCACCTGGTCTCTGTCTCATCTGGTCTCTGTCTCACCTGGTCTGTCTCACCTGGTCTCACCTGGTCTGTCTCACCTGGTCTGTGTCTCACCTGGTCTGTGTCTCACCTGGTCTCTGTCTCACCTGGTCTGTGTCTCACCTGGTCTGTCTCACCTGGTCTGTGTCTCACCTGGTCTGTCTCACCTGGTCTGTGTCTCACCTGGTCTCTGTCTCACCTGGTCTGTGTCTCACCTGGTCTCTGTCTCACCTGGTCTGTGTCAGAGGTTGCGCTCGTCTTTTTCGCTGCCCGTCATTTTGACGGGCAGGATCTTAACATTTCCGTCAAAATACATGATCACCCGTCGGTCTGTACACAACTCTGACGGGGGGTGGTGGAGAGAGCACGCTCGTGAACTGTCAACGGGGGGAGGGGGCTCCCGCGAGGTGCATGCCATTGCCCACTGCACCTCGCGGGAGCGCGCACAGCGTAAAGCAAATACTCAGACATTTCATTGATTTGTGACAAATGTAGCTTTGGAACAATATCATTTCCTTTTTGGCGGGCATGCATAACACCGGAGCCTCACTGCGGGGAAGCTTTGGCGCTGTTCTGAGTTTGTTCTAATCTGCAGGGCTCTCGACTAACTTTTTTCACCATCCTCCCGGAACCGTCCCGAAATACAATCTAAGCCGTCCCGAAATTAATGTGGACCGTCCCGAATTTAAAATATTTGTTTTTCTACATTATCATTAGTTAAAATCATTCAAAGTGACCTTTAACATAAATAAAACATCATACAAATCATTAGATGATAATTCATCAACCTTTTTATTTGAGTCAATCAGTCAAACACATAAACAAAGGCCAAATATATTTAAAAAAAACACACAAGCGAGAAAGTTACTCTAATATTGAATCCAATCAAGTTCTATCCAATTATCAAAAACATCCAACACTCTGTCCTGAAGACAGAAGACAGAACCCAGAGTAACCACTAACCAGGATGACAGTCTGTAACACAGTCAGGAGACCTTTACAAACTGCCCCGCCCCCTCGCACACAGGAGAGAGCTCTCTCGTCTGGATTGGAAAGATCGAAAATAAGATCGAAAATACATCATAGACGCATTTTGTAGTCTTATTGCATATTAGAAACGGAGTTGGCGAAACTAAAACTGCAACATAATGTTCATGTAGCAATAATACATGACATATATGTTTTAAATGTCTCTACCACTGTCTTTAATAATTCCGGCCCGGGGCCCGTTTAATACCGGGGCTCGGTACCCATCCCTACATGGGGAGAGGCGCAGCATATTGCTAAGGACTACATGCGATGGAGAGTTCTCATCTCAGCTGCAATGACATGTCTGGAAACCCCCTCTCGGGTGCCCCATGCATAGCGCGCCGTCAAAAGCTGCTTCATAAGTTAAGTTTCGTTTCTCCGCACCGCTCCGGGGTAAAAAAATGGTAGTTACATCACAGCTGTACGGCTGGCTGACAGCTGTAGCTATACGTACTGTGTGTGTGTGTATTTCGCGGGTTGCTAAATGCTTTGTGTGTGTTTATGTTGACAAGGAGGTTTAATAACTGTGTGCTACACAAAACGTGCAGTCAGTTTCATTTTCATCGCCGTTCGTAGTAGAGTTAGCAGGGTATTTTTATTTTAACTCTCGTCCCAAAATTAATTTGTATCCTCCCCGACCGATTTTTTTCGACGACGGGAGGTCCTTAAGCTCGAGCCCTGCTAATCTGTCAAACGGCTTTCTGTGTCTCACCTGGTCTCTGTCTCACCTGGTCTCACCTGGTCTGTGTCTCACCTGGTCTCACCTGGTCTGTGTCTAACCTGGTTTGTGTGGTCTCACCTGGTCTCACCTGGTCTCTGTCTCACCTGGTCTCACCTGGTCTGTGTCTCACCTGGTCTCACCTGGTCTCACCTGGTCTCTGTCTCATCTGGTGTCAGTCTCACCTGGTCTCTGTCTCACCTGGTCTCACCTGTTCTCACCTGGTCTCACCTGTTCTCTGTCTCACCTGGTCTCTGTCTCACCTGGTTTCTCCTGGTCTTTGTCTCACCTGGTCTCACCTGTTCTCTGTCTCACCTGGTCTCTGTCTCACCTGGTCTGTGTCTCACCTGGTCTCTGTCTCACCTGGTCTCACCTGTTCTCTGTCTCACCTGGTCTCACCTGGTCTGTGTCTCACCTTGTCTCACCTGGTCTCTGTCTCACCTGGTCTCACCTGTTCTCTGTCTCACCTGGTCTCTGTCTCACCTGGTCTGTGTCTCACCTGGTCTCTGTCTCACCTGGTCTGTGTCTCACCTGGTCTCTGTCTCACCTGGTCTCACCTGTTCTCTGTCTCACCTGGTCTCACCTGGTCTGTGTCTCACCTTGTCTCACCTGGTCTCTGTCTCACCTGGTCTCACCTGTTCTCTGTCTCACCTGGTCTCTGTCTCACCTGGTCTGTGTCTCACCTGGTCTCATCCGGTCTCACCTGGTCTCTGTCTCACCTGGTCTCACCTGTTCTCTGTCTCACCTGGTCTCTGTCTCACCTGGTTTCTCCTGGTCTCTGTCTCACTTGGTCTCTGTCTCTCCTGGTCTCTGTCTCACCTGGTTCTGGTGGTTCTTGTGGTTCGTCCACCTCAGAAGTCGTCTCTTGGCCTTCGTCAGGCCGAGCTGCTTCTGATTGGACGCCTGGTTCATCTGCCTCACCTGAGACAACAGGAAGGTGGGTACCTGGGAAACAGGAAGTGGTGTCACAAACAGCAGGAAGTGATGTCAGAGACAGACGGGGGGGCTTCTGACTCACGGTCCACAAGACGTCCAGGTGTGCGACCATCAGGCGGACCAGGTGAGCCCCCCCCACCGCCTCCTCCATCTCCTCCTGCTGTTTGGACAGGAAGCGCTTGTTGCCACGGCGATGGCAGGTGAACAGGTTAGGCGCCATCACCATGGAAACGTTCCAGAGAGACATCCTGTTCTGGTCCTGATGGGAGACCACCTGACGCAGGAAGACCAGCAGCACCTGTTGGAGACACACAGGTGAGAGAGAGAGACAAGTGAGACACAGGTGAGACACACAGGTAGAAACAGAGACAGGTGAGACACACAGGTAGAGACAGACAGGTGAGACACGCAGGTAGGGATACTGAGGTAAACCAGACTGATTTAAGGTGGACTGATTTAAGGTGGACTTACTCTCAGAGTCTCTCTGTTAGCTTCGGGCAGCAGCAGCGTCAGCAGCTGAAGAGCCTGAACCTGATGAAGCACTGAGGACACACCTGTAGGGAGAGAGAGAGTCACCTGTGTGTGTGTGTGTGTGTGTGTGTGTGTGTGTGTGTGTGTGTGTGTGTGTGTGTGTGTGTGTGTGTGTGTGTGTGTGTGTGTGTGTGTGTGTGTGTGTGTGTGTGTGTGTGTGTGTGGTGTGTGTGTGTGTGTGTGTGTGTGTGTGTGTGTGTGTGTGTGTGTGTGTGTGTGTGTGTGTACCCAGCACAGCGCGGTAGGTGGACAGGTGTGTGTGTGTCAGCAGAGGTGTTGGCAGCTCTCTGATGAACAGCTTCAGCAGACCTGCAGCGTCCACCTGTCTCACTGACGACCAGTCGAACCCTCCACTGCTGCACCTGTCTAACTCTCTGCGCAGGTACTGCAGACAGACAAGCACACAGACAGGTCAGATCTACACCTGTACTGACATGGTTCATATATAAAGTGTGTGTGTTACCTTCAGTCTAGCAGCTGATCCTGGTACTCTGAGAATCCCTTCTGTCTGCAGGCCGGTCTGCTCTAAGATACACAACAACTACACACACACACACACACACACACACACACACACACACACACACACACACACACACACACACACACACACACACACACACATACACACACACACACACACACACACACACACACATTAACTTATATAAGAGTCTGAAGAGGTCGGCAGGAAACAAAGATGGCCGCCTCCTCTCACCTTCTGAAAGACGACAGGAACTTTGACTCCAGGACACGTCTTCCTGTCGTTCTCCAGCAGAGACTCCAGAGGAACAGCAAACACACCCCCCTCTGAGAGAGAGACAGGCAGGTGTAAGCTGATGTCTCAGGTGAGTCTCAGGTGTGTCTCAGGTGTGTCTCAGGTGTGTCTCAGGTGTGTCTCAGGTGTGTCTCATTGGTCTCAGGTGTGTCTCAGTGGTCTCAGGTGTGTCTCAGTGGTCTCAGGTGTGTCTCAGGTGTGTCTCAGGTGTGTCTCATTGGTCTCAGGTGTGTTCTCATTGGTCTCAGGTGTGTCTCAGTGGTCTCAGGTGTTCTCAGTGGTCTCAGGTGTGGTCTCATTGGTCTCAGGTGTGTCTCATTGGTCTCAGGTGTGTCTGCATTGGTCTCAGGTGTGTCTCAGGTGTGTCTCATTGGTCTCAGGTGTGTCCCAGGTGTGTCTCATTGGTCTCAGGTGTGTCTCATTGTGTCTCAGGTGTGTCTCAGGTGTGTCTCAGGTGTGTCTCAGGTGTGTCTCAGTGGTCTCAGGTGTGTCTCATTGGTCTCAGGTGTGTCTCAGGTGTGTCTCAGGTGTGTCTCAGGGTGTGTCTCAGGTGTGTCTCAGTGGTCTCGGTTGTCTCAGGTGTGTCTCAGGTGTGTCTCAGGTGTGTCTCAGGTGTGTCTCAGTGGTCTCAGGTGTGTCTCAGGTGTGTGTCTCAGGTGTGTCTCAGTGGTCTCAGGTGTGTCTCAGGTGTGTCTCAGGTGTGTCCTCAGGTGTGTCTCATTGGTCTCAGGTGTGTCTCATTGGTCTCAGGTGTGTCTCAGTGGTCTCAGGTGTGTCTCAGTGGTCTCAGGTGTGTCTCATTGGTCTCAGGTGTGTCTCATTGGTCTCAGGTGTGTCTCAGTGGTCTCAGGTGTGTCTCATTGGGTCTCAGGTGTGTCTCATTGGTCTCAGGTGTGTCTCATTGGTCTCAGGTGTGTCTCAGGTGTGTCTCATTGGTCTCAGGTGTGTCTCAGGTGTGTCTCATTGGTCTCAGGTGTGTCTCAGGTGTGTCTCATTGGTCTCAGGTGTGTCTCAGGTGTGTCTCAGGTGTGTCCGCAGGTGTGTCTCAGTGTGGTCTCATGGTGTGTCTCATTGGTCTCAGGTGTGTCTCAGGTGTGTCTCAGGTGTGTCTCAGTGGTCTCAGGTGTGTCTCATTGGTCTCAGGTGTGTCTCAGGTGTGTCTCATTGGTCTCAGGTGTGTCTCAGGTGTGTCTCAGGTGTGTCTCAGTGGTCTCAGGTGTGTCTCAGGTGTGTCTCAGGTGTGTCTCAGTGGTCTCAGGTGTGTCTCAGGTGTGTCTCAGTGGTCTCAGGTGTGTCTCAGGTGTGTCTCGGTGGTCTCAGGTGAATCTCAGGTTTGTCTCAGGTGTGTCTCATTGGTCTCAGGTGTGTCTCATTGGTCTCAGGTGTGTCTCAGGTGTGTCTCAGTGGTCTCAGGTGTGTCTCAGTGGTCTCAGGTGTGTCTCGGTGCTCTCAGGTGAATCTCAGGTTTGTCTCAGGTGTGTCTCAGGTGTGTCTCATTGGTCTCAGGTGTGTCTCAGGTGTGTCTCATTGGTCTCAGGTGTGTCTCATTGGTCTCAGGTGTGTCTCAGGTGTGTCAGGTGTGTCTCAGGTGTGTCTCAGTGGTCTCAGGTGTGTCTCAGTGGTCCTGGCAGGTGTGTCTCAGGTGTGTCTCATTGGTCTCAGGTGTGTCTCAGGTGTGTCTCAGGTGTGTCTCAGGTGTGTCTCAGTGGTCTCAGGTGTGTCTCAGGTGTGTCTCAGGTGTGTCTCAGTGGTCTCAGGTGTGTCTCAGGTGTGTCTCAGGTGTGTCTCAGGTGTGTCTCATTGGTCTCAGGTGTGTCTCAGTGGTCTCATTGGTCTCAGGTGTGTCTCATTGGTCTCAGGTGTGTCTCAGGTGTGTCTCAGGTGTGTCTCAGGTGTGTCTCAGTGGTCTCAGGTGTGTCTCATTGGTCTCAGGTGTGTCTCAGGTGTGTCTCAGGTGTGTCTCAGGTGTGTCTCAGTGGTCTCAGGTGTGTCTCATTGGTCTCAGGTGTGTCTCAGGTGTGTCTCATTGGTCTCAGGTGTGTCTCAGGTGTGTCTCAGGTGTGTCTCAGTGGTCTCAGGTGTGTCTCAGGTGTGTCTCAGGTGTGGTCTCAGGTGTGTCTCAGTGGTCTCAGGTGTGTCTCAGGTGTGTCTCAGGTGTGTCTCATTGGTCTCAGGTGTGTCTCATTGGTCTCAGGTGTGTCTCATTGGTCTCAGGTGTGTCTCAGTGGTCTCAGGTGTGTCTCAGTGGTCTCAGGTGTGTCTCATTGGTCTCAGGTGTGTCTCATTGGTCTCAGGTGTGTCTCATTGGTCTCAGGTGTGTCTCAGTGGTCTCAGGTGTGTCTCAGTGGTCTCAGGTGTGTCTCATTGGTCTCAGGTGTGTCTCATTGGTCTCAGGTGTGTCTCATTGGTCTCAGGTGTGTCTCAGGTGTGTCTCATTGGTCTCAGGTGTGTCTCATTGGTCTCAGGTGTGTCTCAGGTGTGTCTCAGGTGTGTCTCAGGTGTGTCTCAGTAGTCTCAGGTGTGTCTCATTGGTCTCAGGTGTGTCTCAGGTGTGTCTCAGGTGTGTCTCAGGTGTGTCTCAGTGGTCTCAGGTGTGTCTCATTGGTCTCAGGTGTGTCTCAGGTGTGTCTCATTGGTCTCAGGTGTGTCTCAGGTGTGTCTCAGGTGTGTCTCAGGTGTGTCTCAGTGGTCTCAGGTGTGTCTCAGTGGTCTCAGGTGTGTCTCATTGGTCTCAGGTGTGTCTCAGGTGTGTCTCATTGGTCTCAGGTGTGTCTCAGGTGTGTCTCAGGTGTGTCTCAGGTGTGTCTCAGTGGTCTCAGGTGTGTCTCATTGGTCTCAGGTGTGTCTCATTGGTCTCAGGTGTGTCTCAGGTGTGTCTCAGGTGTGTCTCAGTGGTCTCAGGTGTGTCTCAGGTGTGTCTCAGGTGTGTCTCAGTGGTCTCAGGTGTGTCTCAGGTGTGTCTCAGTGGTCTCAGGTGTGTCTCAGTGGTCTCAGGTGTGTCTCAGGTGTGTCTCGGTGGTCTCAGGTGAATCTCAGGTTTGTCTCAGGTGTGTCTCATTGGTCTCAGGTGTGTCTCATTGGTCTCAGGTGTGTCTCAGGTGTGTCTCAGTGGTCTCAGGTGTGTCTCAGTGGTCTCAGGTGTGTCTCGGTGCTCTCAGGTGAATCTCAGGTTTGTCTCAGGTGTGTCTCAGGTGTGTCTCATTGGTCTCAGGTGTGTCTCAGGTGTGTCTCATTGGTCTCAGGTGTGTCTCATTGGTCTCAGGTGTGTCTCAGGTGTGTCTCAGGTGTGTCTCAGGTGTGTCTCAGTGGTCTCAGGTGTGTCTCATTGGTCTCAGGTGTGTCTCAGGTGTGTCTCATTGGTCTCAGGTGTGTCTCAGGTGTGTCTCAGGTGTGTCTCAGGTGTGTCTCAGTGGTCTCAGGTGTGTCTCAGGTGTGTCTCAGGTGTGTCTCAGTGGTCTCAGGTGTGTCTCAGGTGTGGTCTCAGGTGTGTCTCAGGTGTGTCTCATTGGTCTCAGGTGTGTCTCAGTGGTGTCAGGTGTGTCTCAGTGGTCTCAGGTGTGTCTCATTGGTCTCAGGTGTGTCTCATTGGTCTCAGGTGTGTCTCATTGGTCTCAGGTGTGTCTCAGTGGTCTCAGGTGTGTCTCAGTGGTCTCAGGTGTGTCTCATTGGTCTCAGGTGTGTCTCATTGGTCTCAGGTGTGTCTCATTGGTCTCAGGTGTGTCTCAGGTGTGTCTCATTGGTCTCAGGTGTGTCTCAGGTGTGTCTCATTGGTCTCAGGTGTGTCTCATTGGTCTCAGGTGTGTCTCAGGTGTGTCTCAGGTGTGTCTCAGGTGTGTCACAGTGGTCTCAGGTGTGTCTCATTGGTCTCAGGTGTGTCTCAGGTGTGTCTCAGGTGTGTCTCAGGTGTGTCTCAGGTGTGTCTCAGGTGTGTCTCAGTGGTCTCAGGTGTGTCTCAGGTGTGTCTCAGGTGTGTCTCAGGTGTGTCTCAGGTGTGTCTCAGTGGTCTCAGGTGTGTCTCAGGTGTGTCTCAGGTGTGTCTCAGGTGTGTCTCAGTGGTCTCAGGTGTGTCTCAGGTGTGTCTCATTGGTCTCAGGTGTGTCTCATTGGTCTCAGGTGTGTCTCATTGGTCTCAGGTGTGTCTCATTGGTCTCAGGTGTGTCTCAGTGGTCTCAGGTGTGTCTCAGTGGTCTCAGGTGTGTCTCATTGGTCTCAGGTGTGTCTCATTGGTCTCAGGTGTGTCTCAGTGGTCTCAGGTGTGTCTCAGTGGTCTCAGGTGTGTCTCATTGGTCTCAGGTGTGTCTCATTGGTCTCAGGTGTGTCTCATTGGTCTCAGGTGTGTCTCAGGTGTGTCTCATTGGTCTCAGGTGTGTCCTCAGGTGTGTCCTCAGGTGTGTCTCATTGGTCTCAGGGTGTGTCTCAGGTGTGTCTCAGGTGTGTCTCAGGTGTGTCTCAGTGGTCTCAGGTGTGTCTCATTGGTCTCAGGTGTGTCTCAGGTGTGTCTCAGGTGTGTCTCAGGTGTGTCTCAGTGGTCTCAGGTGTGTCTCATTGGTCTCAGGTGTGTCTCAGGTGTGTCTCATTGGTCTCAGGTGTGTCTCAGGTGTGTCTCAGGTGTGTCTCAGGTGTGTCTCAGGTGTGTCTCAGGTGTGTCCTCAGGGTGTGTCTCAGGTGTGTCTCAGGTGTCCTCAGTGGTCTCAGGTGTGTCTCAGGTGTCTCAGGTGGTGTCTCATTGGTCTCAGGTGTGTCTCATTGGTCTCAGGTGTGTCTCATTGGTCTCAGGTGTGTCTCAGTGGTCTCAGGTGTGTCTCAGTGGTCTCAGGTTGTCTCATTGGTCTCAGGTGTGTCTCATTGGTCTCAGGTGTGTCTCATTGGTCTCAGGTGTGTCTCAGTGGTCTCAGGTGTGTCTCAGGTGTGTCTCATTGGTCTCAGGTGTGTCTCATTGGTCTCAGGTGTGTCTCATTGGTCTCAGGTGTGTCTCAGGTGTGTCTCATTGGTCTCAGGTGTGTCTCATTGGTCTCAGGTGTGTCTCAGGTGTGTCTCAGGTGTGTCTCAGGTGTGTCTCAGTAGTCTCAGGTGTGTCTCATTGGTCTCAGGTGTGTCTCAGGTGTGTCTCAGGTGTGTCTCAGTGGTCTCAGGTGTCTCATTGGTCTCAGGTGTGTCAGGTGTGTCTCATTGGTCTCAGGTGTGTCTCAGGTGTGTCTCAGGTTTGTCTCAGGTGTGTCTCAGTGGTCTCAGGTGTGTCTCAGTGTCTCAGGTGTGTCTCATTGGTCTCAGGTGTCTCAGTGTGGTCTCATTGGTCTCAGTGTGTCTCAGGTGTGTCTCAGGTGTGTCTCAGTGGTCTCAGTGTGTCTCATTGGTCTCAGGTTGTGCTCATTGGTCTCAGGTGTGTCTCAGGTGTGTCTCAGGTGTGTCTCAGTGTGTCTCAGTTGGTCTCAGGTGTGTCTCAGTGTGTCTCAGTGGTCTCAGGTGTGTCTCAGTGGTCTCAGGTGTGTCTCAGGTGTGTCTCGTGGTCTCAGGTGAATCTCAGGTTTGTCTCAGGTGTGTCTCAGTGGTCTCAGGTGTGTCTCATTGGTCTCAGGTGTGTCTCAGGTGTGTCTCAGTGGTCTCAGGTGTGTCTCAGTGGTCTCAGGTGTGTCTCGGTGCTCTCAGGTGAATCTCAGGTTTGTCTCAGGTGTGTCTCAGGTGTGTCTCATTGGTCTCAGGTGTGTCTCAGGTGTGTCTCATTGGTCTCAGGTGTGTCTCATTGGTCTCAGGTGTGTCTCAGGTGTGGTCTCAGGTGTGTCTCAGGTGTGTCTCAGTGGTCTCAGGTGTGTCTCATTGGTCTCAGGTGTGTCTCAGGTGTGTCTCATTGGTCTCAGGTGTGTCTCAGGTGTGTCTCAGGTGTGTCTCAGGTGTGTCTCAGTGGTCTCAGGTGTGTCTCAGTGGTCTCAGGTGTGTCTCGGTGGTCTCAGGTGAATCTCAGGTTTGTCTCAGGTGTGTCTCAGGTGTGTCTCATTGGTCTCAGGTGTGTCTCATTGGTCTCAGGTGTGTCTCAGGTGTGTCTCAGGTGTGTCTCAGGTGTGTCTCAGGTGTGTCTCAGTGGTCTCAGGTGTGTCTCAGTGGTCTCAGGTGTGTCTCAGTGGTCTCAGGTGTGTCTCAGGTGTCTCTCAGGTGAGTAAAGGAACCTCTGCTCCTGTGTCTTGGCGCTCGGCTGTGTTTGGTCTGAACTCCCAGAGCCAACAGGAAGGTGTGGAGCTCGATGTGAGAGATGAAGCCGAGCCTCGTCAGGTCACATGACGAGAGGTCGTCTGCACAGGTGAGACCTGAGAGGGGGAGACAGGTACGAACTGCACACACACACACACACACACACACACACACACACACACACACACACACACACACACACACACACACACACACACACACACACACACACACACACGTACACAAAACACACACACGTTATTCATTTCACCAACGTATCTGGAAAACTAAACTAGACTACAGTCAGACACCAATCACAACTCACCTGCAGTTCATCACTGTCGTCTCCATGGAAACGGAGGCAGTCCCAACAAGCCCCGCCCCGTTTGTGTTCGGCCACGCCCTCTGAGTACGGAGAGTCCCTCAGCAGCCAACCAGCTCGCCTCGTCCATCTCACAGGCCATGAGTGTGTGTGTGTTGGAGAGTGTGTGTGTGTTGGAGAATGTGTGTGTGTTGGAGAGTGTGTGTGTGGGGGGGAGTGTGTGTGTGTCGGAGAGTGTGTGTGTGTCGGAGTGTGTGTGTGTGGGGGGGAGTGAGTGTGTGTCGGAGAGTGAGTGTGTGTCGGAGAGTGTGTGTGTGTCGGAGAGTGTGTGTGTGTGGGGGGGAGTGAGTGTGTGTCGGAGAGTGTGTGTGTGTTGGAGTGTGTGTGTGTGGGGGGGAGTGAGTGTGTGTCGGAGAGTGTGTGTGTGGGGGGGGGTGACGGGTGTTCTGGTAGATGATCCTCAAAGAAGAACGCAGGAAGAGTCGGTCGGACTGGAAAAACAAACAGGGAACAATTTAAATAACTGCTAACCCCCTAAGGGTCCTCTGGAACCCCATGAAAGACCACAAGAACCACCTAATGGGTCAGTAGAACCACCTAATGACCACAAAAACCACCTAAAGTACCACTGGCACTACCTAGAAGACAACTAGCATCACCTAAAGGACCAGCAGAACCTCCTATAGGACCAGCAGAACAGTAGAACCTCCTAAAGGACCAGTAGAACCTCCTAAAGGACCAGTAGAACCTCCTAAAGGACAGTAGAACCTCCTAAAGGACCAGTAGAACAGTAGAACCTCCTAAAGGACCAGTAGAACCTCCTAAAGGACCAGTAGAACCTCCTAAAGGACAGTAGAACCTCCTAAATGACCAGTAGAACCTCCTAAAGGACAGTAGAACCTCCTAAATGACCAGTAGAACCTCCTAAAGGACAGTAGAACCTCCTATAGGACCAGCAGAACAGTAGAACCTCCTAAAGGACCAGTAGAACCTCCTAAAGGACCAGTAGAACCTCCTAAAGGACAGTAGAACCTCCTAAATGACCAGTAGAACCTCCTAAAGGACCAGCAGAACAGTCGAACCTCCTAAAGGACCAGTAGAACCTCAAGGACCAGTAGAACCTCCTAAAGGACCAGCAGAACAGTAGAACCTCCTAAAGGACCAGTAGAACCTCCTAAAGGACCAGTAGAACCTCCTAAAGGACCAGCAGAACCACCAGTAGAACCACATAGAGACAGGTACCTGTGTGAGGGTTTCGGTGGATGGTCTTGGTGGAGGTGTGGTATCGACCCGGCTGTGACTCGATGTGGTGAGCGGGGGGGGAGGGGCTTCTTTCTGCTGACTCATCGTCAGGCTGTAATAACATGAGAGAGAAGAAACGTCAACAAAGCGACTCTATGACTAAACCATGACTCAGCGTTTCTGTATGAAACCCACCTCAGTGAAGACGTCCCGCACGTCTCTGATTGGCTGCCGGTTCCTCAGCTTCAGCGTCTCGTTGTAGTTGTCCAGCCTCTTCCTCACCGTTGCAGCTTGTTGCCGTGACAACGTGGAGAGCAGCGCCTCCGCCGGGGGAGACGCCTCCTGATAGGACGAGCCCGTAAACAGAGAGGAGAGTCCCGCCTCTGTAAGCCACGCCTCCTCCAGCTCCACCTCTGAAACACAAACAGGAAGTCACTCTAAAGGTAAACACAAACAGGAAGTCACTCTAAAGGTAAACACAAACAGGAAGTCACTCTAAAGGTAAACACAAACAGGAAGTCACTCTAAAGGTAAACACAGGAAATCTCAGACAGGAAACAGGAAGTCTCACCGTCCATACTCTTCCTCTCTTCCTCTTCCTCTTCTTCTTCTTCTCCTTCTTTTTCCTCCTCAATGCTTTTCACCTCCCTCCAGTACGTCTCCATGGTAACGTGGCGGGGGTCAGAGGTCACAACGTGAGGGGGGGCGGAGGAGGAAGTGGGGGGGGACAGCATCCTGACAGCCAATCAGAGAGGAGACAGCCAATCAGATCCTGACAGCCAATCAGAGAGAAGACAGCCAATCAGATCCTGACAGCCAATCAGAGAGAAGACAGAGGACACAGATGGAGATCAGATTGAGGGTCGAAGCTGATCTGAGATTAAATATTGATAACATGAGAGGAAGTCTCTTCAGTGTATTGATGTGTGTGTGTGTGTGTGTGTGTGTGTGTGTGTGTGTGTGTGTGTGTGTGTGTGTGTGTGTGTGTGTGTGTGTGTGTGTGTGTGTGTGTGTGTGTGTGTGTGTGTGTGTGTGTGTGTGTGTGTGTGTGTGTGTGTGTTGGGGGACCTCTCTCTAATGGTTCTTGTTCCCAGGGGAACACAGAGTGGGGTGCACATGCTAACGCTAGCTGCTGTAGTCCATTAGGAGGAAATGGACATCCAATCAGAGCGGAGTGTTTTCACTCAGGTCCTCACACAGAAACCTGAGCTGGTGTTGAATAAAAAGAGTCTCATCCGTTCACCTGCAGATTATCATATATATATTATATATGTATTATAACATAGTTTTGATGTTATAATATATATATATGATACTCTAACTAACCCAGCAGGTGACAGCAGAGTGTAGAGCAGATACAGAGATGGACTATCATGTGTAATACAATATATGCAGTTATTAATAATAAAGAAACACAATAAGTACACCAGGTTCAAACGTATATTTGACCACATAAACATATAGAAGTAGCTGCTACTGTTAGCATTATTATTATTATTATTATTATTATTATGATTATTAAGATCAGTGCATGAAGAGCATCACTCACCTCCGACTGCTGCTGCTGAGTGAGGGGGAGGGGCCAGAGAGACAGGAAGTGAGGGGGAGGGGCCAGAGGGACAGGAAGTGAGGGGGAGGGGCCAGAGATACAGGAAGTGAGGGGGAGGGGGGAGGGCGGAGGGTTATGGCTAGAAAGGATCCGTCTTGTGTAAAACTCTGGCGAGAGTTTGTAAGTCACGTGGCTGAATGTTTACGTTTGGCAGCCTTTCAGTAACGATCGTTAACATCAGTGGGTCACAGCAAATGATGGTGAGAAGATAAACTATCTATTCATTATGTCAATTACAGGGAGTGAGATTGTTGAAATAGGATGTTTGTGGTCTTGCTGTTCAAAGAAGAATGACAACACTGTAGATCACCAACACTATGGTTTCTTTTGTATTCACAGTCCCCAGAGAGCTCCTGGTGCCATGACATGTTCCCTTTCAGTGTTTGACTATCTGTCTCTATTCATGTTGCTGCTGCTGACCTCCTTTAACCCGTTGGGTAGTTGAATCTGTAGCAATGCATCAGATCCTCATCACGTGTATCTCTGTCCTGTGAGAACCATGTATCTTTCAAAAGTTCCTCAGGAAACAGCTGTTGCTATGAAGGTATATGGTGCAAAGGTAGATACGGTGCAAAGGTAGATATGGTGCAAAGGTAGATACGGTGCAAAGGTAGATACGGTGCAAAGGTAGATATGGTGCAAAGGTAGATACGGTGCAACGGTAGATATGGTGCAAAGGTAGATACGGTGCAAAGGTAGATATGGTGCAACGGTAGATATGGTGCAAAGGTAGATACGGTGCAAAGGTAGATACGGTGCAAAGGTAGATATGGTGCAAAGGTAGATACGGTGCAAAGGTAGATACGGTGCAACGGTAGATATGGTGCAACGGTAGATATGGTGCAAAGGTAGATATGGTGCAAAGGTAGATATGGTGCAAAGGTAGATATGGTGCAAAGGTAGATACGGTGCAAAGGTAGATACGGTGCAACGGTAGATATGGTGCAAAGGTAGATATGGTGCAAAGGTAGATATGGTGCAAAGGTAGATATGGTGCAAAGGTAGATATGGTGCAAAGGTAGATACGGTGCAAAGGTAGATATGGTGCAAAGGTAGATATGGTGCAAAGGTAGATACGGTGCAAAGGTAGATATGGTGCAAAATGCGAGAGGGTGTAAAACCTGATGTGAGCACTTGCAGAAAAGAAATCTGAGCTTGTGTGCATACATTTACACTTGTATCAAATATCCACGTATCTGTGAACCACATTTGAAGTCACAGAAGAAAAAAAAAAGTTGTGTGTCTCCCAAGGCGCAGCTCCAGAAGGTTGGTGCCCTGCTTCTCACCATTGACGGCTGCTCCATCTCCCCGTCCACTGAAGTCCCATCCTGGACTCCACCCTCTCTTTCCAGGCGCATATCAAATCCATGACCAAATCCGCCTTCTACAGGCCCCGACACACCAGGCCGATATCGGCCGTCTTGCGTTGTTGGGCGAAAACGGGTTCCTTGTCGCCCAAAGTCAATTTGGTGTGTCCCGAACCCTCGGCCGTGACACGCCTTATTTGGCCTTTCACGGTCGACACCCGGCCGATTCAACATGTTGAATCGGCCGGGTGTCGACCACAAGCTATCGGGCCAAGAAAGCACTCTGATTGGCTGTTCAGCTAGCGAATGAGAAGCGAAACGGAAGTGAGGGACGTAATCAAATGATTGAAGAAGGCACACACACACAGATGGCTATTCATTTTCATCTCATCGGTGTATTGATCATCATGGCGATCTGGAATCAAGAAATCGAAGACCTGTTCATCACTTTGATCCAGGAGAGGCCAGCTCTGTACGATATTACAGAGGCTAAGTACTCCAACAGAATCGTGAAAACGGGACTCTGGCGAGAGATAGAATCACAACTTGGTTTCTCAGGTAAGATTATCTTTTTTCATCAATTGAGCTCTTGAGCAGAAACTGTTGGTTTTTTATTCTTTGCCAGCGTACGTGAAATGTAATTTGTTATTTCAACCTTGTGTTTAGTTGTTATCTTGTTGGTAGCTGTTGCTACTTGTTTGGCGCTGCATATGGATATGATTTGAGCCACCATGCTTACATCCTTTATTTATGTGCTTCAGAGAAAGAGCTGAGGAAGAAGTGGGATTCTCTGCGAACCCAGTACACCCGGTACCGGAGACTTGCCTCTTCAGGTAGTTCTGCTACACCAATGACCAGCAGACAGCAGTGGGTCCTGACCAGGCTGCGGTTTCTGGAGCCTTTCACAAAAGGAAGGAGAGTACTTCCAACCTCACCTTCACGGTAACTACTTTATTTGTTGAGTACAAATACGCGTTTCTTGCTTCTTTCAATTACAAAAACATTATTTGCATTCATGTGGTGGTTACAGTGGTAAATATAACAATAACAGAATAATATATATATTATTGTATTATAATTATTGATGTGATCATCAGCTTAATGTTGCAGCTGGTAAAGGAGGAGCTAATTTAAATTACATTATATACTGCTGGGTAGCTTATGAAATTCACCATGGGATCAATAACGCTTTTATCTTAACCTATAATAATAATAATACATGATAAAATATGTCTTGATTATATTTTGTATTGTTCTGAATCTTCTAGAAGTACGTTTTAGCATCTGAATAGAGCCATCACAATGTGTCTACAATGTGCCTCTCACACTTGACCACACCCCGAACTAATGGCACACACATTTCAGGGTATTGTTTTGTTATGAATGCTTAGTAAACAGTTTTAAGAATCCATGGTATTAAATCCAACTAACTGTGAATTTATTTAACATTCTTTAAGGAACGTCCGGAGGCTGCAGAATCACCCCTCGGTGGCACCAGCAGTCTAACCTTGGCCAGTACCACTGAGGAGTCCTTCCACACTGATGCTGAGCCCTGCACTCCCCTGGCAGAATCCACCATCTGCACCACACCGGCGCCGGCACCCTCACCGTCACCGCTCGGAGAGAGGCCAAGCACACCCAGCAATCGAAGGACTCCGGCGAAGCGCAGGATGATGCAGGATTTGCGGGAGGAGTCCATCGTCGACGCATCACAAACATTGGTGGCGGGGATCACAAACACTCTGGCACAGTTGGCCCCGAGTGGAGTTGATGACGTACTCGCGGCCCATGCCAAAGTGTTTGAGCACAGACTGCGGCTGTTGCCACCTGATCAGATTAGACCCTACCTGATATACATGGACAATGGCTTCTTCCAGCACATGCAAACCTCGAGTACATACACTTCTCTCTAGACCTTTCACTTGTGTTGTCTCCAAATGTTTTTGTTTTTTTTAAGTTCATTTTAAATGTCTAATTATTTTTACAGACAGTTGTGGCAATAACATTTTTTTTTCTGTATTGCATAGCATTTTTATTGTATTGTATTTTTGTAGATAGTTTACTTTTTGTATTATATTGTTGGATAATAAACCACTTTCTACCTATACCGCAAACTGCAAAACTTTATTTCGTACCTTCACGCTACAGACATTACATAACACAACATTCAGAGAGCTGAAGTGGAGGAGCTGATTTAAATCATATACTGCTGGGTAGCTTAGGACATTCACCATGGGATCAATAACATTTGATCTTAACCTATAATAATACATGATCAAATATGTCTTGATTACATTTTGTAGTGTTCAGAATCTTCAAAGTTAAGTGAAGTTATCAAATAAATGTAGCGCAGTATAAAGTACACTGAATGGGAGCAGAAGTATGAAGTTGCAGGATTTGTCTCAAGTACTTCAACATTGTCCTTAAGTACAGTGTCTAAGTACATGAGATACTGTCTACCGCTGTTCATTTGAACTTCAATGCTGACATTTCGGTTGATGATAACTCTCTGTTTGGCAAATGTTTACTGTATTTTTGTGCCGATAATAATCTCATACTGTCATGTAAATCTCTAATACCTGATAAAAGCTTTACATATATTAGTGAAGCATGGCATACTGTATAATGGCTTGATCACTGTATATGCACAGCTGATGCACACGCTTCTCTTCACAACATTGACATTTGATATGAGTTGGCCACTACAGATCATATTCCTTTTGTATCGACCCTGTTGGATAGGCTGGAAAGGTATATTACCACAGCTGACAACCAGTTTGGTTTTAAAAGAAAACACGGCACAGATATGTGTATTTCTGCTTTAAAAGACATTATAGCAAAAATATAGAAGCCATAATTCCACCATGTTTCTGTGTTTCATTGTTTCAAATGATTTGACAAAATGTGCCAGAGAGGGTTACCCAAGTACAGAATAAGGATCGTAGCCTTCTCTAGACTATGCAGGTGAATAGTATAGTGTGTCTGCACTTTATGTGTCATTTTCATCATTCATGTATTTTATATTCTACTAAACTGAATCAAACCATAAACAAGGTGGGCTGTTGGGATTACAATATCTATATATTGATATAATATATCTGCATTATTTTATCCCACGTTATGCTTTGCTGCTTGTTTTACACTGATGTCATGTCTTACTGATGTAAAGCACGTTGAACTGCAGTCCCCTGAATGAAAGGTGCTATACTAATAAAGTTATTATTATTATTCAGATGGATGTCTCTGCCCCTCTGTTCATCCTCCCATTCTCCTCCTCAATCTGCCTAGAAGTATTTTAATGTTGTAGCTGTTACTATAACCAATACTAATGCTAGGGCTGCAACAGTTCTGTAGGCACATAGTTATTGTTTCTTATCGCTGTGTGATTCAAAGAATAAACACAAATAGCAGGATAGGCAATGCAAACATTTATTTAGTACCTTCAGACACACATAACACAACATTAGAATGAGCTATTATCAACAGAGCGGGCAGAACCCAAATCTGCATTCAAAGAATACACTTTCCCAAAGCTTGAGGATAATATCACATCACAACCTCTTTCTGAGAGAAAAAGATGGTACTATATCTTATCCCACTGAAAAGGCACTGCACCGTTACCGTTAACATATTGGCACAGTTCATCCCTGTGCTGCTTGGCTCCAGCTGAATTATTGGTGGTGGGTGGCAGGGTGGCTTGCCGTAGGTCAGGGTCTTGTCTCCAGCTTCCTGGTCCTCCCGCCATGTATGCGCTACAGTTCTCTGTGCGCAGGAAGTTGTGCAGAGCACAGCCAGCCAAAACAATGGCCTCCACTTTGTCTTGAATGTTTCTGGTGGTTAGGAAGACCCGAAAACGGTTGGCTAGGATGCCAAAGGCATTTTCTACCACCCTCCGAGCCCGCGACAGCCTGTAGTTGAAGATGCGTTCCTCTACAGCTAGCCTGCGGTTCGGATAGGGCTTCATCAGGTGCTCCTTCAGGTGCTTCATCAGGTGCTCCTTCAGGTGCTTCATCAGGTGCTCCTTCAGGGGAAATGCCTCATCTGCCACAATGTGGTAACAAACCGCCTGGTCAGAAGCAGGAAGTGGTGCAGGTGCAGGGATGTTGCATGTCCTATTCTCCAAGGCATCCTGCAGTGAGCATCCACCAAACACACCACCATCTGAAATCCTCCCATTACAACCTACATCTACATACAAGAACTTATAGTTGCTGTCGACCAGTGCCATTAGCACAATGGAAAATGTATGTTTGTAGTTGTAGTATGTTGATCCAGTTCTTGGAGGGGGGCGGATGTTGATGTGTTTCCCATCCAGGGCACCTAGGCAGTTTGGGAAGTCCCACTGAGCCTGGAATCCATCAGCTACTTGCTGCCACTCTTCCACTGTGTCTGGGCACTGAAAAACAAAACATATATTTTTTAAGAGCCATGTTTCATACTGTATGGCAAACCAAACATTTGCTGTTCAAATGCCTACAGACCTCACTGTATTACATACCGTTTGCACAGTAAAACCAGTAAGTATCCACACATACCTTCAGGTATTTCTCTTTTGAAACCTCGTAGATGGCTCTACAGGTCTCAGGAACGAATTGCCGGATGGTTGACACTCCCACTCGGAACTGGTAGGAAAGGCTCCTGAAGCTTTCCCCTGCAAATATTAACAAACACATAACTGAGTTATCTACACAAGCAGCTGAACAAAACACTCATTAGCTACAAAACTACAGGTTATAGTTTACAAGATAGTTGATTACTTTAAGTACTATGAAGATTCAGACAAATGATACAACATATAATAATGAAATATTTTAACATGCATTATTATAGGAAGAAGATAACGCTTTATTGATCCCTTGGTAAATTCTCAAGCAACCAAGCAGTACTTTGATACTTTGGTTTTGTACTTACACTAGTACATCTACATTACACTGCGGTATTACTACTAAAGCACAATATACAATAATATACAATAATATACAATAATATACAATAATATACAAAGTGCTGCAATTTCAAATATAGCAACATCTTTAGCTTGCATACCTGTTGCCAAAAATCGCAGCGTAACCATCAAACGTGTCCCTACGGAGATACAATCCCGGTAGTTGGTGTTTTCCCTCTGGATGATTGGAGTGATGAGTTCCTCCAACATGTGGAACTGAACAGGTTAGGTATGGAACAAGCTGAGAACTGAACAGGTTAGGTATGGAACAAGCTGAGAACTGAACAGGTTAGGTATGGAACAAGCTGAGAACTGAACAGGTTAGGTATGGAACAAGCCGAGAACTGAACAGGTTAGGTATGGAACAAGCTGAGAACTGAACAGGTTAGGTATGGAACAAGCCGAGAACTGAACAGGTTAGGTATGGAACAAGCTGAGAACTGAACAGGTTAGGTATGGAACAAGCTGAGAACTGAACAGGTTAGGTATGGAACAAGCCGAGAACTGAACAGGTTAGGTATGGAACAAGCCGAGAACTGAACAGGTTAGGTATGGAACAAGCCGAGAACTGAACAGGTTAGGTATGGAACAAGCTGAGAACTGAACAGGTTAGGTATGGAACAAGCTGAGAACTGAACAGGTTAGGTATGGAACAAGCTGAGAACTGAACAGGTTAGGTATGGAACAAGCTGAGAACTGAACAGGTTAGGTATGGAACAAGCGAGAACTGAACAGGTTAGGTATGGAACAAGCTGAGAACTGAACAGGTTTGGTATGGAACAAGCCGAGAACTGAACAGGTTAGGTATGGAACAAGCCGAGAACTGAACAGGTTAGGTATGGAACAAGCCGAGAACTGAACAGGTTAGGTATGGAACAAGCTGAGAAACTGAACAGGTTAGGTATGGAACAAGCCGAGAACTGAACAGGTTAGGTATGGAACAAGCTGAGAACTGAACAGGTTAGGTATGGAACAAGCTGAGAACTGAACAGGTTAGGTATGGAACAAGCTGAGAACTGAACAGGTTAGGTATGGAACAAGCTGAGCAACATTTCT
>NW_022987940.1:0-56674 GCF_902827165.1 Trematomus bernacchii
TAAAACCACCCCTTGTAAGACCACCAGGGCACGAGAATGACCATCCCTCCACAGAAGGGGGGGTGATGCCGTGAAGAAGGCCGCCGAATATGGATGCTGATGGGCGGACACAGAAGCACCATAAACCACCCCCTTGTAAGGTCACCAGGGGCACGAGAAATACCCTCCAGCCCAGAAGGGGGGGGTGATGCCGTGAAGAAGGCCGAATATGGATGCTGATGGGCGGACACAGAAGCACCATAAAACCACCCCCTTGTAAGGTCACCAGGGGCACGAGAATACCCTCCACAGAAGGGGGGGGTGATGCCGTGAAGAAGGCCGAATATGGATGCTGATGGGCGGACACAGAAGCACCATAAAACCACCCCCTTGTAAGGTCACCAGGGGCACGAGGTTCTGGTGGGTGTGAATACCTGTGTTTAGTCCGTGGGGGAGTGCTTAACTGTGGGGGCCCGGGGACTCAGGGTGTGCAAGGTTATGGAGGTCCCACTGTTAGGGGCCCATGCTGGAGGTAATTAGTCCGTCCTTGGGGCTCTGTGAGCGGGCAAAAAGAGGTGATTTCCCCCTGGTCTCTGCTGGAGGTGCAGAGTCCCACTGTTAGGGGCCCATGCTGGAGGTAATTAGTCCGTCCTTCGGGCTCTGTGAGCGGGCAATGAGAGGTGATTTTCCCGGTCTCCGCCCTGGAGGTGTGAAATAAACAGAGTCCCCCTGTTAGGGACTGGTGCTGGAGGTCTCTAGTCCGTCCTTCGGTGCTCTGTGAGCGGGCAGAGAGAGGTGATTTTCCCCTGGTCTCTGCTGGAGCTGTGAAAGAAACAGAGTCCCACTGTTAGGGGCCCATGCTGGAGGTAATTAATCCGTCCTTGGGGCTCTGTGAGGGGGCAGAGAGAGGTGATTTCCCCCTGGTCTCTGCTGGAGGTGCAGAGTCCCACTGTTAGGGGCCCATGCTGGAGGTAATTAGTCCGTCCTTGGGGCTCTGTGAGCGGGCAGAGAGAGGTGATTTTCCCCTGGTCTCTGCTGGAGCTGTGAAAGAAGAAACAGAGTCCCACTGTTATGGGGACATGCTGGAGGTAATTAGTCCGTCCTTGGGGCTCTGTGAGCGGGCAGAGAGAGGTGATTTTCCCCTGGTCTCTGCTGGAGCTGTGAAAGAAACAGAGTCCCACTGTTATGGGGACATGCTGGAGGTCTCGAGTCCGTCCTTCGGTGCTCTGTGAGCGGGCAGAGAGAGGTGATTTTCCCCTGGTCTCTGCTGGAGCTGTGAAAGAAACAGAGTCCCACTGTTATGGGGACATGCTGGAGGTAATTAGTCCGTCCTTGGGGCTCTGTGAGGGGGCAGAGAGAGGTGATTTCCCCCTGGTCTCTGCTGGAGGTGCAGAGTCCCACTGTTAGGGGCCCATGCTGGAGGTAATTAGTCCGTCCTTGGGGCTCTGTGAGCGGGCAGAGAGAGGTGATTTTCCCCTGGTCTCTGCTGGAGCTGTGAAAGAAACAGAGTCCCACTGTTATGGGGACATGCTGGAGGTAATTAGTCCGTCCTTGGGGCTCTGTGAGGCTCCGATGGTTGGTGCAACGGAGAAGGGGAAAAGGTCCCTGGGCTTCATTTCCCCTACCCTGTGAAAAAGATTCATCCATACTTTTCAAGCTACCGTCCGCACGAAATCGGAAACCCAGTTTTTGGGTGCACTCAGAAAAAAAACGGTTGTTGCAAATCATGGAAGAATGTATCCGCTCACCAAGCATTCCCAAGGAATGGAGGGCACTTTGCAGGTGACTCTACCCGATTTTGAAGCACTATCTTGGGGCATAATTTTTACATTTTCCTGGTTCTCCAAATACTTTAAGTTTGACATTTTGAGCAATGGAGGAATGCAAAGGCACTTTGCAGGTGACTCTACCCGATTTTGAAGCACTATTTTGGGGCATAATTTTTACATTTTCACCCTATTCCCTGGTTCTCCAAATACTTTAAGGTTGACATTTTGAGCCATGGAGGAATGCAAAGGCACTTTGCAGGTGACTCTACCTGATTTTGAAGCACTATTTTGGGGCATAATTTTTACATTTTCACCCCTTTGCCTGGTTCTCACAAAAGTTTGAGTTTGATCATTTCGTCCATGGAGGAAAGCCAGGGGAGTCGACAGGGGACTCCTGCGGGGTCATGAGGCACTATTTCCGGGTACTTTTTTTCATTTTCACCCAAATTTCCCTGGATGAAATTTTTTTTTTTTTTTTTTTTTTTTTAGCCCAGTTTTGGCCACAGCGTTGCCTTGAGGATAGGACCGAGATATGACAGACTCTCTGGCCGCCTCACAAGTCACTATTGTCGGACATTTTCTTTGCTTTACCCCGGTTCTATCACTCTTTCCTCCTTTGACCATACAACCCGTTTCCTGCTGGTTTGGTGCCTGGTTCCGGGGTACCCCAAACCCTCTCATGGTCAGGGCACCATGTATTGATGCATCGGACCCAATGTTGCCATCACCAGCACCGCGTTGGTGCGGAGGTGGGACCATCTGACCCGGTGATAACCCAATACCTCCCTTGGTCCATGCACCATGAATTGATGCATCGGACCCAGTGTCGCAACCACCGATCACGCTAACGCATATAAACGTAGAACTATAACATAATTTTGATCAAATTCATTGTGTGTGTTTCAGTAAGGATGTCATCTGAATGCCCGGTGTGCAGACTCTTCTATCTGGCATTGTACAAACACCTTAAGCACAAGCATGCAGTGCGGAACTTGGAGGAGAGGGAAATCCTCCTGAAAATAGCCAGTGGAAGGATAAATGTTCGGACCAAACCCTGTCCCATCGCTGGGTGTTCGTACGCTGGGAAGAGACTGGACCGTCATGTAAAATATGACCACCCTGAGTTGTCCCGACATGAGGCACAGCAGGTCATGGCAAGGCTGAAGCATAGTGTGGCACTGCAGTTGCTCCATGACCTCTGTGAGACTAACCCCATCATTGGAATGGCTACATCATTGGATATAGACAATGAGGAGGAATACCCCGGGCACCCTCCACCCTTCTCCCCACATACCGAGTGTGACAACGAGGACTGCAGGCAGGTGATGCTGGAAAACGTGGCATTGAGGGCTCAGAAGGATGCCCTCAATGATGAGGTGAAGACCCTGCGCTCCAGGCTGAAAAAGGAGCTAAAACCCAGGAAGCAGAGTGCTGCTGTGCTTGAGGAAGAGGACGAATGTATACGATTTAAGGGCCTGGCAATCCCAAGTACCTCCGGCATAAACACAGTAGCCTCAGGCAGCAATACCCCTGTGAAGAGCCCGGTGAAGACTGTCATGCTTGCAGTAGCCTCCGGTAGCGAGACCCCTGTGAAGAGCCCGGTGAAGACTGTCATGCAGTCCCCAGTAACCTCTGGTAGCGGGACCCCGGTGAAGACTGTCATGCAGTCCCCAGTAACCTCCGGTAGCAAGACCCCTGTGAAGAGCCCGGTGAAGACTGTCATGCTTGCAGTAGCCTCCGGTGGGAAGAGACCGGTAAAGAACCCTGTGAAGAGCCCAGTGAAGACTGTCATGCTTGCAGTAGCCTCCGGTGGGAAGAGACCGGTAAAGACCCCTGTGAAGAGCCCAGTGAAGACTGTCATGCTTGCAGTAGCCTCCGGTGGGAAGAGTACGGTCAAGAACCCTGTGAAGAGCCCAGTAAAGACTGTCATATTACCAGTTTCCTCCGGTAGCGAGACCCCTGTGAAGAGCCCGGTGAAGACTGTCGTGTTTGCAGTAGCCTCCGGTAGCGAGACCCCTGTGAAGAGCCCGGTGGAAACTGTCATGTTTGCAGTAGCCTCCGGTAGCGAGACCCCTGTGATGAGCCCGGTGGAAACTGTCATGTTTGCAGTAGCCTCCGGTAGCGAGACCCCTGTGAAGAGCCCGGTGGAAACTGTCATGTTTGCAGTAGCCTCCGGTAGCGAGACCCCTGTGAAGAGCCCGGTGAAGACTGTCATGCAGTCCCCAGTAGCCTCCGGTAGCGAGAACCCTGTATGCCGGAAGACCCGTGCGTCTAAGCTGGCTAAGGACTTGCCCCTCTCCCTCAAATTACTGGTCCACTGGGTATGGACGGGGGAATACCATGCGTGAAATCACGTTGCCTAGAAGCATGGAGGCGTACCTTCAGACATACTTGGATCATTGTTTGGGTGTCGCTCCGACAGTAAAACAGAAAGACAATGTTCTGTCGAAGATCAGCCGGATAAAGAACTTCATAGTATATATGGCCCATGGTGTTAACCGCCTGTCAGACTGGCTGTTCCTAAGAAACATGAAGATGATCCGTGGCTGGAGCGAGTATATTGTAAAGCCGGGCCGGGCAGTCACAACATCAGAGTTCTTCCTGAAGAATGTGAACCAGTTCATGGGGTACATGTCTGAGTCAAAGCCCCGGGGGTGCAGGCTCACCCAGTCTGATATGACCCACATAATGAGAGAGGTGAAAGCCAACATGAAACACTTGAATAAGGCAGTCACTCTACACCAGTTTAAGGTGAAGAGGAACAAACTGGATCGTCTGCCGAGCCAGGCGGAGCTTCTGGCCACCATGGCGGCCGCTGAGAAGCGCATCCCGGAGCTCCTCGACCTGATGGCCGGCACGCCGACCTCAACCACCCAGAAGCTTCTCTATGGCTATCTCACCCTCCATTGGAGCCTCCTGTATGGCCACCGTACGGGCGTGTACGCAAACATGAAAAACAGTGAGGTCTTAGAGGCAGCCATAAGGGGAACTGCTGAGGGCTACATCATCCATGTGCAGGATCACAAGACGGCCAAGACATATGGCGAAGCACAGCTGGCGCTTACAGTAGAGGAGTTTAGCTGGGTCATGCGGTGGATGGGGATTAAAGAGGCATTGCTGGGTCCTCAGAATGAATTCTTCCTTTTCACAAGGGGGAATCGGGCCTCCAAGAACCTGAACGCTCACTTGAAGAGGGCATGGGCTGATGCTGGGCTAGAAACAGCCGTCACCTTCACAACCTGCGCACTGCCCTGGCTGACAATATCAAGCATCACCAAGATCCAGAAAGCCGGTCGATTCTCGCCAGGTTTATGTGTCACGACGTAACCACGGCGGACCGGTTCTACGCGAATGCGCCAGGAATAAAGGAGGCATTGAGAATCCGCTCCATGTTCAGGGCGTCATCAGATGCGGCAGCAGCTGCATCATCATCAGAAGGATGTCTACCGCTGTCAGATGGGGAGACCTCCGAAGAGGCCTGCTATAACAGTACTGCTTCTTCTTCAGAGCACGAGCAACCTGATGGGTCATTGGAGCGGCAGCAGCAGCGGAAGCGGAAGCGGGAGGGAAAGAGGCCAATGAAGTCGGGACCGGGGCTGGTTGACACTCCTGATGATGGGGTAGGGGCCGTGGACTCAACCTGTTTGCCCTGGTGCACCGTACGAATTAGACGCCTAATTTGGTCCCCAGAACCCCGCTAAACATTGTGAATATGTATACCGTGTATATAATTATTATTATTATTATAGTCCCACTGTTAGGGGGCCATGCTGGAAGTCATTAGTCCGTACTTTGGGGGTCTGTAAGCGGGCAAAGAGAGGTGATTTTCCCCTCGTCTCTCCTGGAGGTGTGAAATAAACAGAGTGCTACATTTTGTAAATAGCAGTGTTTTTAAATGTATGGAACAGTGTTTTGTCTCTTTCAAAACTCTCCCGTCATTGGCCGGATACATGGGGACGATTTTATATTGACTATGACCATTAATATTCCAGTGAGACAAAGTACGTCCGGTGACGGGAGTGATCCCATGTTAATTTTGTCCAAAAACCAGAGCATTCCCTCATCTTATGTGAGGGTCCAAGGACAGAGGGGGTCCTATTCATATTCTGTACAAACTGCAAAGTGCACTGAGACAAATGTAAAATGTGTGATATTGGGCTATATAAATAAACTTTGAATGATTGAAAAGACCTCAGTCTCCTCAGTAGATAGTTTGCTCTTTCCCTTCTTGTACAGAGCAGCAGAGTGATCAGACCAGTCCAGTTTATTGTTCAGATGAACACCCAGGTATTTGTAAGATCTCACAATCTCTATGTCCGCTCCCTGGCCACCCAATAGCCGCTTTCACACCAAGTACTTTGCCGTACTTAGTGCCGGCATTTAGTGCCCCGGCACTTAGTACCCCCATGGAACTAAGTACAGATCGCGTTCACACCGGAATAAGTTCCCTGAGGGAAGATTACGCAAATGAGCCGCTGACGTCACTTCGTCTTCTTCTGCTTTGGGTTTACTGGCAGGCCGCAAACAACTTCACGGCGTATACTGCCACCCGGAGTCCCCGGCCGGAAGTCCCCGGAGTTGGGGACTGGCTTCAGTAGAAGCTGCTGGGACTCCCAGCAGCTTCTACTGAAGCCTTCCGAGTAAATCGCTAGAACGCCGACACCTCCTCATCACTCCACCGCTCCTATGTCTTTTTTTGTGTTGCCATAAGTTATTCTCTCTCCGTTGGTGCGCGGGGCTAATGCTAATGCTAATAATGCTAATGCCAGCAAATACAATGGCGGCTTCACCAAACCTTTCAGAGTTTTACGGGGCGTGGTTTGCAATTCGCCCAGCCAATAAAAATTGGTACTTTTTTCTCCCCAGGATAGTACCACCTTAGCAGGCACTAAAAATGGGGGTAAAAGTTAAGTACTCTTTTTGGTGTGAACGCAAAATAAGGGGTACTAACGGAACTAAGCGGGAAAAGTACGGGGAAAAGTACTCCGGTGTGAACGCGCCTAATGATTTACTAGTGATAGGAGACAGATAAAATATGTCAAAAGTTTAGCAAGGCCTCCAAACTTGGTACAGGGACACATGGGGCCTGTGGGTCACACCCACAACGTTTGGGGGCCATGCACACCTGTTGACCCCATTAACCTGTTAAGCCCGAGAGCCCCCGGTACCGGCGCAACATCTTGCAGGAAACAGTGTCTGAGGGCATGTTCATTTAATAAAACTATGAATGTTTTATATCCATGTAACGGGAAGAAACTCATCTAACTGATCATTTTTATTTTTTTTCAAAAGAAAACCCACAATGCTAACACTGAGCCTCTGAATTAGCAACGAGCGAAAAATGCTAACACCTTACTGCACCGAAAATCACTCACAAAACCTTATTATTTATCTCTTCTCGACATCCATGACATCGTTTCACATCGAGAGGTGACACAGAATCGATGGACACCAACATTACCACTGAATTATACGTATTTGCGACGTTATAAGCAAAAACCGACATCAAAACAGGTGACGCTAGGTAGCTAAAAATGCTAACATTTTTACCTTGGCTCTGTAGTCTCTCCAAAGTGGTCTTCAATGGCATTAAAACGATGAAAACGCCGCTGAAATTAATCCATAGGTTAATCTAATGTGTCTGTGTCCCTTTGAAATGATTTCTGATCATCCATAAGCATTAAAACTACTTTTCCGTTTCCAGATGTCAAAGCTAGAGATAGGTTCACTCTGATGGTAAATTACATGCGCGAAGCCCCCACCTCTTCTCTTCACAATGAGTGTGTGTGGGGGACTCCCCCTTCGATTCTATTGGCTCTAACGGTCAGAAAGAGGTGTCAACCATCAAAATCGAGCAAGGGGGGCCAGAGATATGGAAAATCCACCCAAATGACCCCAGAAGTGGTTTCTTTTTGCTAAATCTCTCTAAAAAGGTCAAATTTCACTTGTTTTGCTTCAATCTTGATACAGGGTACTTATTATATGTTGTACTTTGGATTCCTAAAGCTTTTAGTCTACCTTACCATCATCCAAGGGTGGTTTTCACTATAAGTAAAAAATAATCTTTGGACGGACACTATAATTTACAGTTTTTTACTATGTAAAATCTGAATTTTCTTTAAAATAAAAAACATCTATATTGATTCTGACTTTTCTACATCCAACTCACAGGTTTATCATTACTTTGAGAAAAAAGATTATTGATTTAACCCTTTTAGAAGGGAAGATATGGTAATTTGTTCTGGGAATGTCATTTTCGAGCCTGAGACCTGAAAAACAGGCTCAGGGCTTAACAGGTTAACACCAGTGGCGGCAGGTTGAAAATATTTTAGGTGGGGCTGTGGAAATGGTTATTTTTTTAGAAAAGACCCCCTAAATTATGACTTCTGGCGATGTTAGAGGGGGGGGGGGGGGGGGAAGAATTTGAGGCTTAAAAATATGAGAAGACTGATCAATACCTCCATAACTTCAGTGTGGTTAGCTATATATCTTCCAAAACTTCCAAACACCTTGTCCTGGACATAGTTTCTACAGCATAAACTGTGCTAACAAGCTGAGATTCCACAGATTCTAGAAATATAAGTATCATCACTGAGCGATCAGAACTCGCGACAGGGGAAGCAAATACAGACATCACACGACGTAGCTTTAGGTAGCAAAACACGGAGATATGCTCACCTTTTGCAGAATAACAATTCTGATCAAAAATGAGAAAAACGCAGCTGAATGTTAATCCAATGTGTCTGTCACTTTGAAAAAATGATTGATGATCCATAATTCCATTTTTATGTCAAAAACGGAGTTTTCATTAGCTGCTAATGGTAGCTTCCAGAGTGTATGACAGCTTCCTGTTTTGTCTCCTTGGATACGAGTCCAAACAACTCACCGACTGCACCGGGCGCTCACGTAGGAGCCCTGTGACCATCAGATTTGACGACGCTGATTGGCTGAAATTATGTTTCGGCGGCATAGTTTAAAGATAGCAACAGTTGGCTTCTGCTGCACTTGCTGCCCTCTCGTCTGGGCGCTGTACATAGCGCCCAGACGAGAGGGAGTAATGATACACGGGCAAGGCCAGGCAGGAAACATGTGACTTATCAGTAACTTTAGACATCGTAACACAATTTTAAACGAGATTTTATTGTAGATTATACATTTTACTGATACCAATTATATAATATTTACCTTGTTCATTAAAAATAAAAATAAAAATAAAAAATATATTTTTTAAATATATATATTTTTATTTATTTAATTTTTAATGTGGGAAGAGGGGGGGCGGTGCCCCTATGGGCCGGCCGCCACTGGTTAACACACTTGGGAGATATAAGTCCATGTCCACTTCACATACAGGACACTGTGCAGTTATGTATGCGAAGTGGACTTATAGACCTTCGATGTATGAAGGTCATCCTCCCTGATGTAAACTGAAGTGCTGCTATGAGTAGCTCAGTATACACAAAAGGATAATACTTTGAAGACTAAATGTTATTTTGATTTAAATGATCAAGGATATGGCTTCACACTAAGGAACAAATATTTGATAGGACTAGATCCTACGAAGGAAAGAAAAGCCAAAACATTAAGGCAGCCTCTTGTCATCGGTTTGTATTACCCAATGTCTGCCTGACTGGGTGTTCTTACTCCGGGGCTGTCCAGGTATCGTAGAAGGCAACTTAAAGGAATTTACCTTAGAAGATTGGCCGGGGGTTTGAAAAAAAATTAAACCTGTGAATTATTGATTATATCTCAGAAGTTTACTCCGGAGGGAAATAACTGTCCCAATGTAACGAGAGAAGTAAAAAAAACCCTGTTAAGAGTATAGACCATTTATTTAAATTAAACTATCCCACACATTTGGATTGGGAAAACGTTAAAGCAACTATTTGCCGTCCTCTCCTGTTTTAAGGTAAGATTGCACGACTGCCACATTCACACTTAGGTAGGGCCACACCTCACTACAGAATCCTCTGGGATCTCTTAAACAGATGTAGTCGTCTGCCTTCAAATAGCAATTAATTGAACCTGGTTCTCCAGAAGTTAGCAGAGGTAAGACCTTTCAGAGGTGGATCCGAGCCTGGCGGTGAACTTTCATAGACTCAATAGCTTCTGATAGGTCAATCAGTAGGTCTGATTAATAGTCAGAGATGAATACAGGTCCACCAACGCAACAACAGTTAATTTAAATAAGACAACATGTGATCATCTGTCCGTCTGAAGGCCTGCTGGTCTAAACAGAGCAGCATGGACACTGTCAGGACCTGAATGGTAGATCATCTGTAGTTCATAGTAAATGTATATTTGTACACACCATAAATATGGAGTCCAGGTCAGTGTGATGCTTCGGGGCAGACTGATCACTGGGAACCTCTGAGAACTCCTGCAAAACTCTGTGGAGAAAACATCAAGAACATTTAAAGACTCTAATCTGCACACAGCTGACTGAAGGTGTTCTGAGATGAAGACAGAATAACAGCGTAACTGTGGCTCAGCAGGTGGAGGGGGGGGTTATTCTCCAAAGAGAGTCAGATAGTAACAGAGTCCAGTTTGGAATTCTTACCTTTCATCAGCACTTTGTCCAGCTTTAAAGTTCATAGGAGACTGCATAGAAAAGTCACTCTTCATGGACACACAGCTGGGATCAGGTCTCTGCTGCTGGATCCTGATAAAGAACAGAGTAATAAAACCACCAGACACCTCACGCAGCCCTTCATGCCATTAAAAGCTCGCTTCCTGCCGTCAAACAGAAGGGGGGGTTCGTGATTCATGATTAATGTCTTAATTTGGTAGAGTAATCTGTCTTTGCTCATTGTACGATTCATAATACAAATATAAGTAATTAGAAACCAACTTAAGAGAGGTAATTTGGAGGCTGGAGCAGTCCAGTTTTAAATTATTACCTTTCATCAGCACTTTGTCCAACTTTAAAGTAAGGAGGAGACTCCATAGACCAGCCACTCTTCATGGACACACAGCTGGATCCTGGTCCATCTACAGGTACATTTACAGGTCCAGGTTCTGGTCTAGGTTTAAATTGCGGTCCAGGTTTCTTCCGCTGCTTCCTGATACAAACAAGTCAAAATGAACAAAGTTAGTTATAGCAGATTCTCTCTGGTTCCAGTTCATGGATCAGTTTGCTCTTCCTTTAGCTTCACATCAGTTTCAGCTGTCCAGTTCTTCTTTAGCGTCCCACTTGAGGACATCTGACTTCTAACAGAGAAAAAACAACAACAGGAAATACACAACAACACAAGAATCAAAGAAACATCTCTGAAAAGATGGAGTAAGTTAGAAGAACCAAAGAGCTAACAGAACAATGTCCGAGGGTGGTGTTTGCTCTGGGCTGGAACACAACACACAGAGCTCTGAGTGTGAGTAATGAGTGCTGAGCTGTGACACGGAGAAGAGTCATGGACAACTGGAGATCTCACCTCTGAGCTTTGGTCTGGTGGTCATGTTCCCCACACAGAGAGCTTTTAGAGGGGGGGGCTCCCTCCTCTCGGTCCTCACACTGATCCATAGCAGAGCCTCCACCTTCACACAAACACAACAACATGTTCATTCATTACAACCAGCTTTACATCACAGGACACATCAGTGCTCCTCCTCTCAGATATTCAGGCTGACAGGAACCTTGATGGAGCCTCAACAGGATCTGATCAGGCCAACATGTGTCCCTCAGCCCCAGGCCCACAGAGACTCAGTGTGTTGACCCCTAAATATATTTGGGGTGTTAGAGTTTATTAAAGCACACCCAACAACGTACTGTTATGTGTTGATCCACAAAATATTAACAGCCCTGCCTCCAAGAAAATGATGTTCCATAAAACAATCTGCACTCTCAATGATCTTTGGACGGAACAGATTCAAGATTCAAGATTCAAAGGTTTTATTGTCATATGCACATAAGCTACATTGTAGGAATGGCAATTCAATTCTGATGTTTGGAATAAAGGTTGTCGGTTTGTTACGACTCTGCTCATCTCTTCCTCTTCAGTTCTGTGTCTGCCTGCATCTGATTTGAGGACGCCGTCACACCCTCAGAAAAACACATCTGGTGTAACCAGTGCCAGAAACCCAGTCAGTGAGAGGTGATGTAGTTCTACCAGTTGACCACTAGATGGTGCTAACTGAACGTCTAATGGAATTAAGATTAGCACTGATATGTGATGAAGCAGCAGTGTGGATCACATGATTGTCTGCCTGACCACACACACATTGTGAGATTAATTATATATTTATAAAAACCTTTTCTTATCATTAACATTTTTGTGAAACATGTTGATAAAGCGTATTGTTTGACAGAGATGTCTGACCTACATCTGCTAACTCTTCCTGCAGCTGCAGCAGTGTGTAACGGGTTACACCATCTACACTCAAACAATGATGTGAACCGTCAAACAACCAAAACACAGCATGACAATAAATAATGGGACTCCATTTCCCAGAAGCATCCACTGGTGTCAAAGCCTCCATCACTACCTGTACCTGCAGCCTGATCAGCTGGTGAGGAAGACTAGCTCTGGAGTTGGAATTAAAACTGGACAATCTGGAGGAGGTGCTGAGGGGAGGAGGAGGAGGAGGAGGAGGAGGAAGCTGGACTGTATCCTGTAGAACCCCTCCCCCCCCTCCATGCAGAGAGAGAGAAGATGAAGAGTTCAGACTCGTCCCTCCATGCAGAGAGAGAGAAGATGAAGAGTTCAGACTCGTCCCTCCATGCAGAGAGAGAGAAGATGAAGAGTTCAGACTCGTCCCTCCATGCAGAGCTAGGGAAGATGAAGAGTTCAGACTCGTCCCTCCATGCAGAGAGAGAGAAGATGAAGAGTTCAGACTCATCCCTCCATGCAGAGAGAGAGAAGATGAAGAGTTCAGACTCGTCCCTCCATGCAGAGAGAGAGAAGATGAAGAGTTCAGACTCATCCCTCCATGCAGAGAGAGAGAAGATGAAGAGTTCAGACTCGTCCCTCCTCAGCTCAGCACCAAGCTTTCATGTAATACATTTCATGTTTTAACAGTTTGTCTTAACAGCTACTTACCTGTATATCATTTGTATTTTATTATCCTTGTGTGAATCTGAGCTGTCCTGCTTTTCTCTCTCAGCCTGTTGCTGCTTAAACTCCTGAGTTTCAACATGGGGATTAATAACGGTCCATCTCATCTCATCTGATCTCATCTCATCTCTTCACCCCAGGTGAGACCTTCCCATGGACCCAGGTGAATAAAAGCAGCAGCCTCCATTGTTCTCCTCTCCTCTGAGCATTACAAATCAGCCTCCCACAAAACAATGTTCCGGTACGACTGCATTCTCAATAACACAACAACACAACTACTGGGTTATGTTTAGAAAAATATACAAATAAGGAAGTTAGTTATGTAAATGCAGTTAGGGACTTTAATCACAATTACATTTTCCCTATGCCTCTTTTGTGGACAATTAGAGAAATATTCTTGATCGGTCAAAATCAGAATACAATAAGTAAAAGCAATTTTATTGATATTTATTTTTGATATTGAGGTAATCCAAAAATAACAGAAAGTAATCAGGATACATTACCCTTCCCACTTCATCCATGCACTTTAGGTCAGAGTATGAAGAGTTAAAAATAAATGCACCTCAGTCACATGATCAGAGTTCTTAGACCGGTTCTGACACACCCTGCATTTTTCACTGATGATGTGTGTTCTGTATGTTAGTGATCTAAGATAACAATCAGACTGCTGCTCATTCTACCTGAGAAACACTGACAACAGAACATGGAAATCTTTCTAAATTCATTCTGCTTTAACTCAGAGAGAAACACAATATTTCAAACAGATATTTAGAATCAGCATGAAGAAACGTGTCCAGGTAAACAGAGACACAGCACAATGTGATCAGAGTGATCCTGATGATGAGACAGATTCCTGTGGGAGCATTCTCACCTGCTGAACTCTCTCCAGGTCCACTCACAGACTCTCTCCAGGTCCACTCACAGACTCTCTCCAGGTCCACTCACAGACTCTCTCCAGGTCCAATCACAGACTCTCTCCAGGTCCACTCACAGACTCTCTCCAGGTCCACCCATAGACTCTCTCCAGGTCCACTCACAGACTCTCTCCAGGTCCACTCACAGACTCTCTCCAGGTCCACTCACAGACTCTCTCCAGGTCCACTCACAGACTCTCTCCAGGTCCACTCACAGACTCTCTCCAGGTCCAATCACAGACTCTCTCCAGGTCCACTCACAGACTCTCTCCAGGTCCACCCATAGACTCTCTCCAGGTCCACTCACAGACTCTCTCCAGGTCCACTCACAGACTCTCTCCAGGTCCACTCACAGACTCTCTTCAGGTCCACTCACAGACTCTCCAGGTCCACTCACAGACTCTCTCCATGTCCACTCACAGACTCTCTCCAGGTCCACTCACAGACTCTCTTCAGGTCCACTCACAGACTCTCTTCAGGTCCAATCACAGACTCTCTCCAGGTCCACTCACAGACTCTCTTCAGGTCCAATCACAGACTCTCTCCAGGTCCACTCACAGACTCTCTCCAGGTCCACTCACAGACTCTCTCCAGGTCCACTCACAGACTCTCTCCAGGTCCACTCACAGACTCTCTCCATGTCCACTCACAGACTCTCTTCAGGTCCACTCACAGACTCTCTTCAGGTCCACTCACAGACTCTCTTCAGGTCCACTCACAGACTCTCTCCAGGTCCACTCACAGACTCTCTCCAGGTCCACTCACAGACTCTCTCCAGGTCCACTCACAGACTCTCTTCAGGTCCACTCACAGACTCTCTCCAGGTCCACTCACAGACTCTCTCCAGTTCCACTCACAGACTCTCTCCAGGTCCACTCACAGACTCTCTCCAGGTCCACTCACAGACTCTCTTCAGGTCCACTCACAGACTCTCTCCAGGTCCACTCACAGACTCTCTCCAGGTCCACTCACAGACTCTCTCCAGGTCCACTCACAGACTCTCTCCAGGTCCACTCACAGACTCTCTCCAGGTCCACTCACAGACTCTCTCCAGGTCCACTCACAGACTCTCTCCAGGTCCACTCACAGACTCTCTCCAGGTCCACTCACAGACTCTCTTCATGTGTGGAGGAAACTCAGCTCTTCCTCGTCTGTCCTGTGTCTGCATGCATCTGATCTGAGGACGCCGTCACACCCTCATCAAAACACCTCAGAGTCACGTGGAAACCGGTGCAACAGGGACGAGCCGTCAGAGGAGGAAGAGCAACACCTGAGTTCAAATATATTTACCTACAAAATACACAGCCTGTAACATTTCTGTTTGATAGAGTCAACACCATCAAACTGGGCTACAAAGAGATGGAGGGACGGGCTCACTCCCCCATGTTACTCTCTCTGTATGACACCATTGTCATGTTTGTAGACCCAATATTACATGTTCAGCTACGACCTCTCTCTCACTTACAGAGGGGGGGGGGGGGGGGGGGGGGGGGGTTTCTACAACACAGTCACTGAAATGTTGGTCCAGATCAAGAGGAGCGTGGACTTTATTTATAAGTGAAGGTCTGACCACCTGTAGGCCTGTGTGAGTAAAGAACCCTGAGGATCCTCTCTCTCTCTCTCTCTCTCTCTCTCTCTCTCTCTCTCTCTCTCTCTCTCTCTCTCTCTCTCTCTCTCTCTCTGTGTCTCTCCGGCTGGGCGTGGCTGATCTATATTTGGACTTGCCACTACTCACCTTCACCAGTTTTTTCCGCCTGTTTGTTTCCCTGCCCTGAGGCCTGTACTACGCAGCAGGATTTGTGGTTAACCTGAAAATGACATTCCAAGAACAAATTATATCTTCCCTTCTAAAAGGGGTAAATTAATAATCTTTTTTCTCAAAGCAATGATAAACCTGTGAGTTGGATGTAGAAGAGTCAGAATCAATATAGATGTTTTTATTTTAAAGTAAATTCAGATTGAACATAGTAAAAATATTTAAATTATAGTTTCCGTCCAAAATAAAACCCATTACTTATAGTGAAGACCACTCTTGAATGATGGGATAGTAGACTAAAAGCTTTAGGAATCCAAACTATAACATATAATAAGTACCCTGTATCAAGATTGATGCAAAACAAGTGAAATTTGACCTTTTTAGAGAGGTTTAGCAAAATAAACCCACCTCTGGGGTCATTTGGGTGGATTTGCCATATCTCTGGAACCCAATGGTCGATTTTGGTGATTGACACCTCTTTTGAACCGTTAGAGCCAATAGAATCGAGGGGGAAATCCATCTAAACATGATGGTGAATGAAAGTGATGTGCAGCCAGCATGCCCAAAACCGGAAGCTCGGTTACACTCTATATGAAAACTACGTTTATTGACCTATATGTTATGATGGATTATCAGTAATCATTTCAAAGTGACACAGAGACATTGGATTAACCTTCAGCAGCGTTTATATGCGTTTTAATGCCATAAAAAACTATTATATTCGTAAAGTGTACAGCTAATATATATATATCAATTAATTTGATATAAAACAATATATTTTTGAGTGGGCTGTATCTGTCGAAAACTGCTAGCTACTGTCTGCTGTAAGCACCTACAATAGGTAGGAAACATGAAGGTCCAGTGTTAACAAGTTAACCTAGAGGCCGTTTTATGATAACGTACTTATACCATTGGAATCTGTGGAATCTCAGCTTTCATATGATATCTAGTTTGTGCAGATTGGAGGAAGCAAGGGTCGGCAACCCTTGGGACCGTAACCAGTGGCACACTAGGAATAAGTGTGCAAAATATTTAAATTGTATTTTCGGATCCTGAACGAGACCACCGGCAGAGAGCGTCTCCCCCTGCAGAAGGAAGCCATGCACGCAACGCAGCGCAGAAGGATATCTTCTATGCCCCGCTCTCTTGAACTCCAGTCAACTTTCTGCTGCTTTCCTCCATGGTGAAACGATCAGGGGTGTAGCGCACTTCACACATTGCAGTATAAGGAGCTGCACATGCCGCTTTTTTTGCGTGGCTGTGTCTTTAGTTGAAAGCCCAGTGGCGATCTGCTCATCCGACATTGAAAATAATATGCTACACAGCGGCGGACTGGCCAACTGTGTGTTCTGGAGAATCACAGTACGTCCGGTCGACAGCGAACCGAGCCGGTCGCCAGCGGGCCGTTGACGACTGGGCTCGGTTAGCTGACGGCCGGCACCGCCCTTTATTTATTTAACTGTGTTTAAACGGCATTGTGTAAGTTGCGCTGACAGATGACAGAGCCCCGCCCCCCAGTTGACAGTTCACGCCCCCCCCCCCCCCCCGTTGACAGTTCACGAGCGTCGACCTCCCTCCAGCTGTGGGGCAATAGTATGAAGCTGCAGCGTCGGAGGCTGCACTCTCAGGACCGCACCCTCAGGACCATAGTGGTTTTGCAACATCGCCACCTAACGGATTGGATGACCGCAAAAGTAGACACAACCATCTAAAAATGCATGAAAATCGCAAAAGTAGACATTTACAAGCATGAAAATATGTTTTTATTATTATTATTATATTTATTATTGTTTATTTTATTTATTTTTTACAACAACAATTTGTTGTTAATATCAAATGTATTTTGTATGTCAGATGTAAAAAGATAGTCTTTTATATTTGTCTTATCAAATTTGACATACAACGTAAATATATATATATTGTAGTAATAATGATATCATCTATTTATAATTGTAAATGTATATTGTATGTAGACATACATTTATTATATATATTTTTTTATTGTATTACACCTTCTAAATAAATCAAATCAAATGTGTCTCTGAAGAGGTGCTAGATTACTGAAAAACAACTGTTAGTGTGTTTATGCACCAGGCTGCAAAAGATAAACATACAATTTGACAGAGAGGCATTTCAGTGCAGAATACATTTATTGGGCACAATTTCCACACTGGATTCTTCAATCTGCTGTTGGTCTGCTGTTGACCACCTTCTCCTGGGAGATATCCATTCTGGCACTCTGTCGTGGCACTCTGAACACTGGCTGAAGGGTTCCCTCGAGCAAGCTTCTGGCCTCCAGAGTCCAGAAGGCAAACCTTTGGCCATGCCTTTGAAACAATAAGAACAAGATGTAATCTAAAGTATTGCATAGGGAAAGGCTAAGGCATTGGTGCACAATTGATATGCATAAATGATCTCAACAGATATTTCCATCCAGAGTCTTACAGCTCTTGTTACTGATGGTCTACTGATCTGTAGATGGTTAACCTAATATAACTAACAGATGTTATATTGACATGCTACTGAGTTTGTTGACAGATTGTAGATAATCTACAAGTGACCCTCAAAATAAAGTATTACTGAAATTAAAACACACATATTGTTAAGGGCTTTCATACCCTTGTGTTTCAAAACGCTCCATGAGAATAATAATAACTGACTAAAACACCTCATGCAATATTGCAAAACATGTCAGAATTATGAGACTGTCCGATAAACAGTAAACAGGCAGTCAGCACAGTTAAGATTATTTACAATGAATTCAAATAGTAATACAATGACTATTAAAGAAGCATTTACACTGAAGACAGAACTTATATTAGGCTACTGCTGATTTAATGTAGCGGACAGACAGATCATATTGACATGCTTTTGTCATCCTTTGAAGTTTAATTAATTAGCTGACTATAATTAATGATCAGGGTTGGGAAGTTTACTTTTTTTAAATGTAGTAGGTTACAGATGACTAATTACCCTGTTAAAAATAAGTAATGTAACTGACTATATAACTATTTGTATTGATATTCTAATGTTAATTATGGTTATTTTATGTTTTTTGTGAGTCACTTTGGATAAAAGCCTCTGCTAAATAACATAACCATAACATACGGTTTCATTAAACAAATAAACAAAAAGGCTAACAGTTGGTTTTGCAGCGAGTCATCATAGGCTAACAGATGACATTTAGCACGTGTTGCTTGTATTGCTGTCCAATTGAATACACCAGAATAGTTGTTAACTTTAAACAAACAACATGATTCACATTACTCACACTCTTACTGAAATTAGTGATTAAATCAACAATTAATGTAGGGCACCTAGTTGGGCTTGCCAAAATCACGCTACAGTTTCATTAAACAAATAATCAAATATGCTAACGAAACTAATGCTTTTGCTAATAATGCTTTTAACGAAAGCTATAGCTAACGAATAATTGTTTTTTGTGCCTTTAATACTGTTAGAAGCTATCATAAGCTAACATATGTTTGTTTGTATTGCCTTAAGACTATCATAGTTAATGTTAGCTAATTATACTTCATTTCAAGACCAGGAATTGTTATTAATGTTAAACAAATAAAACTTTAAAAGCACTTCACATGACTCACACTCTCTGCGTTGTAATTCATATTCAGGTCTCCTGCTCGCTAGGTGGCAGTGTCACGAAAAACTAGGGTCCTGGGAGTGCGGTCCTGAGTGCAGTCTCCGACGCTGCAGCTTCATGCTACTCCTGTGGTGGGGGAACCCGTTGACAGTTCGCGAACGTCGGCACACTAATCAGATTTTTTTTTTTAAATGGCACTTCATATCAAAAAGGTTGCCGACCCCTGGCATGAATTATAAAATATCTTTACCGTGAGTTCTGTGCTAAGTGCGTTAGCACCCTTTCGCTTTGTGCTAATTCAGACGCTCGGCGTTAGACTTGTGTTTTGTTTAGGCAAAACATTTTCATATCGTCAGTTAGCTGAGTTTCTTCCCGTTAAGTGGGTATGACACAATAATAGTTTGTTAAATGTTAAGAAGCCCTGAGACACAGTTTCGTGGAAATGGTTTTGTTTGCTCCCCCGCCGGCGGGGGCAATCGGGCTTAACTGGTTAAAGGTAACTTCAGGGTTAGCTCCGGGTTTTCGGTCCTACGACGCTGGTTCACTTCTTACCGGGGTAAATCGCCATGGTAACTTATGCTGAACACCTACCTGCTGACCAATCAGAGCTCTGTGCGGTGAGTTTAAAGAGCAACTTGCAGGTTTTTTTTTTGACTAGATTTATGCTTAACCTTGCCTGAAAATTACAATAAAAAAAGTTAATGCAGGATTTGATTTGTTTTACGAGACATAAGGGCAGGAATTCAGAGGGGAAAGGAGTCGTTTTGAGCTCTGCTACTAAAAACTGCTTTTATTTTTATGTCAAACGCGTCACATTGCGTCACATGGGGGAGCAACTTTCTCGGACTCCTTCTCTGCCCAATCCGCGGTAGTAGTTTGTAGTTGGTTTGAGCGGATGTGATTTAGTGAGCTGGTATTTTTTCCGTAATTTTACATTGCATTTCACCATTTGTAATCATGGTGAGCTGGACTTGCACAAACTCCAGCCTGTCAGGACATCGAGTCCACAGTTTCCCTAACAGGAAAAGGACCGGAGCTAGCTTTCCTTCCTGGGTGCGTTGTGCGAGGGGCATCCACCTCCCTGCAGCACATACTCTCCACAGCTGAGGCCTATCGAACAAAACGTTTATCAGGAAACCGTATTACATCTCTCTCCCCCCCTTCGCTCCTCTCTCTCTCCCCTCCGGTACACAGCACCGTAAGACCTAGGTTGTGGTCGAATAGTCCAAAAATCAGCTCCTAAGTTCTAACCCTATCGTCTATCCCTTGACCTCTGAGTGAAACGTCACAGGGTTAAGGGATAGTGGATAGGAGAATTCAAAAGGACTTAGGAGAAGAGACTGCGGTACTTTAGAGAATTGACTGCACTTTCACTATCCGACGTGTTTATGATGCGCCAGCGGAGGTCATAAATGTGCGCCTGCTGCTGTGGGGAAACTATGGAAACTACAGTTTTCTATACAGCGGACTACAACATGGATGTTTAATAAGAACGAGGGACTACTGTAAACTCATCTAGAGACTCTGCACCGTGCTCTGATGCTGTTATGCTTTATGAACGTGGACAACAGAGAAACATATTCTTCATGACCAAAGTTGGAATTGAAATAAAAAAGGAAAGTGAAACTTATGCTCGTCACCCTCTCCCTCCGGTCCACATTAATACAAATGATCCCAATACGTATGATTGTATGAAAAGATCTTAAAATCAATACAAATGTATTTATTATAAACGTTAGTCCTTAACATCTATCACTGTGTATATCACCATTCAAACATCTTTTAAAAGTTGAACAAACCCCACACAGCTCAGTAAAGACTGTGAAATGTTGACTTTATTTGATCATTTCTGTAAAAACTAACGTTCATATTTCTCTTTTTGATTTTAATACTGATGAACGTTCAAAACAAAGCACTTTGGCAACTTACCACATACGTTTTAAAATGCTTAATAAGCACCATAACTTTCATGATATCATTTCTCGTTCATAATCGGTTGTTTCCGTGAACGGCCGACTGTTGTGTGACGGCAAATGCTGCGGCCGCAAGGCATTGTGGGGCAGCATTTTCTCCTCTCCTTTCGGTTAGGGAGGTCCAGTGGTTCCTAGGCTAAAGGAGGTTATAAAGGAAGTTTGAAACCTCCTTTCCTTTCATTTAGAGAATTCGAACGGCTCTTATCATGGCTGCCACTGAGGGACTTCCGGGTCATTTCACTCCGTTAGGAAGGTTCCTAAGCTAAATGGACTATTCGACCGCAACCCTAGTGTGGAGTTGCATTAGGTAACGCTGTGGTGGCTGTACTCCTCCAGCCGTCTCCTTTGTGTTTGTTTGTTTTGTCTGTGTTGTTTGCGTGGTGGCTGTCACTCCTGGCTCCCGGCTCGACCTCCACTCACCTGCTGCAATCCGCTGTGCACCCTCCCCGACTACACACCTGCTTTCCATCAAGCCATTTACAACGGCATACCAACGGAGGCTCCACAACGGTTCTCCGCCAGATCGTTGTAAAACCACAGTGGTATAACTTCAAGGCTACTTAGTATTATAGCTATTTTCTCATACCTAGATGTTTTAGCTTCTAACGTGTTTTCTTCTTGTGCTCCAGGATCATTCTCCGACCGCCGTGTTGCCGTCACCAGCCGCCACGTCCTCGCCACTCCAGCCGGATTCTACTCCCCGCACCTCGTCCACTAATAAACCCTTTTTCAACACTCTGCCGTGTCCTGTGTTTGGGTCCTCTCAGATACCGTAACAAACGTGAGATACGGCTGATACTTGCGCATTAGTTTCTGTAATGGATCAGTATCAACAGTCCTGCCAGTAACGTTACTATATTATCAATACTACTTTAGTTATAGCCTGTTATAAAACGGACAAGTCAAATCAAGCAATCTGATTGGTTCTTAGCCGTGATATACTGAGCGTATACCACGGGTAGAATTGTAAGTTACTTTTCACAACAAGTCAGTATCCCTCCGCGTCTGAGAAAAACAGTATACAGTTGGGCTGAAAAGCAAACTGCTTGCAGTTTTCTTTTCAAACTGGAACAAGAAAGCAGCGGAGAAGTAACGGGGCAGAAACCCTCCTTTTTACGCAGCGGTCCAGACATAGACATCAAACGGCAAAAACATATTCAGTGTGCAGTTCCTTTGGCATTAGGGCAGGGATATTTAGATACTTTCCAAGGTTTGACATAATGAGTTGTGCTACTTTTAAAGCAAGCAACGATGTTTTCAAATCTGTAATCAAAAAGGTCCGCAAAAACATTTAAGATTAACTTCGACCTCCGGGGGGTGGGGGGGGGGGGGGTCTTACTATGGAGGAGTGGATTGAGGAGTGCGAGTGCCTATCTCCAGAACAAAAAGCACCTAAACGACGACATGTAGAGCTACGTGAAGAGCAGGTAGACCAACTGGAAAAGTATCACCATTCAAAAGCTTTCTGATGCGGGTCTTGAAACAAAGCAGAGAAATGATGACCGTTAGTGGCCACAGGTGCGAAAGCTCTCTCCAGAGCTACTGGAAGCCCAATCTCGGGGACCGGAGAAAGTGGAGCAATATTCTCGCCACGCCAAGCAACAGCCTAGAACAACCTCAACCTATACAAGTAACCACGTAAGCCATGCTACTGATGCTGGACAGGTTTTCAGTGGGTGCACAATAAACAGCAACATACACATTAATGTAAATAAATAGTCAAATAATGAATCAACGCTCTCTGTCTAATATGTTCGCTAGTTGTTGTTAGTGTTGTTGCATAGCAACCACCTCGCACTATGTTTCGTGCAGAAGGCAACGGACGGACTATTTTATTTTGAACATCATTATTTACTAATAACAACTATTTAAATTAGAGTGTGTATTTTTCTTTCATATTGCCACACTTGGTAACCGTTTTATAAAAGCAATAGCTCACTTCAGGCCGTGATATATGCTCATTATATCACAGTTAAGGGGGTTGTCGACCCTCCGCTGATATAATGGCCATATACCACGGCCTGTCGTGAGCTATTGCTTAAATATATGATAGCTAACTTTACAATGTTGTGATGAGACCGGCGTTAGCTAACATTAACTGTCTGTAGCTAACGCCGGTCACTCACCAAGACAGCTGCCCTGTTCTCCACTGGTTCTCCTCACACCACAGCTCCATTTCTCTCCGATGGCCGCTATTTCTTCTAATCCTTGGCTGCTCCTGGTCTCTTGGACGCCTAGCAGGCTCATCATTATAATGATATGCATTCGAATATTTATTTTCAACCTCTTCTGTGTCAAAACTAGCATTGTGATCCATGTTTATTACTACGTTAGACCGGCCGCTCTCCCCCATGTGACGTCACACGCGGTAGGTCACATGGGGAGGCTTTTTTTATGCGGAAGTGAAAATGTCTTACAAAAACGCCGCCAGATGTCACTGTAGTGTATATTTATGTATATTTTTGGGAAAATCTAGTGTATACATCATTTTCCTACACATTTATTCACTGGTGTCTCTAACCTGCAAGTTGCTCTTTAAAGCTATGAAGGCATACTCCAGGATATGAGTAACCTTCTGAAAAATGAAACAATGTAACAAACTGTGGTCTGGGGCCTCATTTATAACGCCTTGCGTAGGATTGACGTAGGAAGGTTGCTTACGTAGTACAAAGCACAAAAATAGGTACATACATTTTCCGCCATTTTCCGATTCACAAAACATTGCGTACCGGCGAGGGAAGTGCGTACGGCACTTCCTACGCCTGTTTCCCTTTATAAATCACAATCGACTCGTAACGCCCATATTTGCCTACAAATAGTCAAAGAAACGCCCATTCATTCATTCATTCATTCTGACTGCATGAAGAAGATCGCAGGAAATGAGGACAGAACAGCTAAAAAAGACATCTCACACCGTGTCAGATTTTGGTTATTTTGGGGAGGTGGAGATAAATCATATTGTTTGGTGGATGCAGTTTGAACCAGAGTAGCAGCATGGAGGTCGGATCGTCACCAAAATAAATAAATAAGTGGTCTGAAAAAAGTTAATGACAAAAGAAATACACATAACCTTCCTCAGGCAGTGTGTTTGTCCCGGGGACAGGAGACCCCCCCTTGATGAGAAACTGTAAGAAATGATCGGGGAATCCCTCCGGAGTGTAGTCATGACGACTGGATCTGAATTATTTTGTTGTATTTGGTGGTTTGTGTTCCAGCTGTCGATCAGCAACTATATATCCATAATCCACCAGTTAAATGAAATACAATGTGTTGTGTTATATTAGCTGTACAATTTAACACATATGGTGTTCTTAGTTTCCATACCTCCTGGGTTTTACGAGCGACTTATCAAGTCTTGGCAAACGGCATAAAACACGATTAAACGTGATAGTATATAAAACCATGCTCGTATCTACAACCTATAGAAATGCAAAACAGCGTCAGTTTAGACGTAATTCTGTCCTCCTGCTTACCGCATCATTTATGAGAAAACATTTCATAACATTAACACAACATATTCAAGGTGGTTTTAAATAACATATCCGTATTTATTTATTTCTCCAAGTTATGTGTTTGTGTGCACTGAGGAGTCTCAAACAGGCGTTTGTTTAATCATTTTAAGATTGGCTTTAATCAATGTTTGAAAATGAATTCTTCATATTTGATAAATGAGAGGTAACATTTTATTGATGGTATTATTTCCACATATTTCTCTCCATTCTTCCTTCTGCCAACGGTGTCGCAGTTTCTCGTCTCTCCCGTTTGTGTGCTTAGTGCGTACGCATGGGTTAGAGTTTGCGTGGAGGACCGCACATTTTCCTGTCAAGTTAGTATTTTATAAATCGCAAACATTGCGTAGAAACTGGCGTACGCCATTTTTGGAGCGTATATCCCTTTATAAATGAGGCCCTGGTGCGCACCAGAGAAGCGGACTATTAGGTGTGAATGCACCCTAAAACTGATGTTTAATCTCCAGGAATTTACCGATCAGCTGGAGGAAAATACTTTCAATGTAAGTATAGTTTTTAATTTACTCAAATATTTGACACCTACACCAAACCCAGGAGGCCTTAAAGGATACATCTTCAATAAACATATAAAATATAAAAACGATTGTCTAAACTATTTAATTAATAACTAAATGTTTTAATATAAATTCTTTACATTTACATAAATGTCATTTCATTAACAGATCATCATCGCCTCACACACACACACACACACACACACACACACACACACACACACACACACACACACACACACACACACACACACACACACACACACACACACACACACACACACACACACACACACAGGGATTGGAACTAAGCAATAGCATGAATTGTATGTTCTACAAATACAATTTTTACTAAAAATACTATATTCTGATGTAACCCTTTTGTACCCCTCTATAACAGATGTAATCACTTGTATTTAGTTATTTACTTACAGCACTACATGGAGCTAGTTACTCTAAATGTTTCATATTGATTCAAATAAAGAACCAAACTTGTGCTCTTATATTAAATATTCATATTCATGCACATGTCTAATCTAATCTAAAATTAAACTTCAGGAGACGTAATGAAATGTCTACCCTTTAGCATATTTTAAAAACATTTATTTGCATGTTTTTGAAACATATCTTCAGGAGAAACAAAATCACCTACTTTGCATATTTACTACTTTTGGACCAAATGTAAAAAATGAGGAAGTCTTTTAAATAATGTTTTTGTTTTTTTAACTAAATATCTGTGGAGAGGATTTCTAATTAGGTTCAACACCTGATTTGCATCTTTCTGATAACTTTGAAAGATTTGAGTGATTTGACATCAAATGTATTTATAATGTAATTATACATTCATCCAAACCCCAAGAGGCCGTATGGAGCTTTGTTCAGAAGACGATAATAGAAGAAGCTGCTGTCTTTCAGTAGACCACATCAGTCTACTTGTTTTTATTTACTCACTTGATATATGGTTACAAATGATTACACATGATAACAATGATTACATGATAAAGAAAAACAATCTGAACTAAACTGCTGAAACTCAAGTCTCAAAATAAAACCATAAATGCTTAATATCTAAAAAGGTAAAAATGCAAAGTAACTGAATGCAAATCTGAAAAACAGGAGACTTTTCTTTCAAATCTGTCGTCACTGACACCTGTTTCATATCCAACACATTCAAGGTGTGATCATCATCATACATGGTTAAAGAAACACCACACACATCAGCATGTTATGCAAACATGATCAAATGATGAAGAAAAAAGATGAACTCAACTGACAACAATCAAGTCTCAAAATAAAGCAACTACTGATGAACATCTAAAAAGTAATAAATGCAAACTGCTGAAATGCAACTCATAAACAAACTAAAATGGAGGCTTTTCTTTGTTCTACTTCCCAGCAGAAAGCTGCGTCTCTTTTATATGCAGTACATGTGATGAGTGTGATTTGGAAGAGACTGAGCTGCAGGTTAAACATCCTCATATGTGGAGAATACACAATAACATCAGAACAAATGATCACACATCGTCTTTTACACCAAACATAGTTTAAATATCAGTAAAAAGCCTCAAGAGCTGCAAAGTCTTTCTGCAGAACTGTCACCTAAAGATTCAAAGGCATCCTTTTCTTATTCCAAAAGTATATGCCTCAGTCAATTTACTTTACATGAAAAGAACAATTCATGAAATAATGCATTGGTTTATTTGCCATACTTTGTATATAGAGGAGAGAGAGCTGCTGTAGCTAGCATTGAACAGCAGGGGGGGCTCTTTCCTCAATTTGAAACCAGAGCAACAATTGAGGGTCTGTGTTCGTCTGGAGCTCCACAAACTCTCTCAATTATATTCATGCTGGTAACGACGAGTATCCTCATTCAACATCTCTTCCAAACAATCCTTCAGTTTGTTTTCTTCTTCTTCTTCTGCTTGGTAACCAGCTGGAGGAGCATGCACAGTTAGCTACAGTTTGGGCTGCATGCGGAACTTCACGGACTTTGTGAGGAGAGACTTTGGGTCACAAAGGACAAAGGGAACCCGCACGTGGAAAATATGAATTATATAACGTAATAACGTGAAGTAAGGATTGGTTATTGACCGGTAAACCACAAAGGGTGCTGTTTGCAGGAATTAAAACATTTAAAAAAGGTGATGACACGTAAAATATGAAAACATTATATCAACATCACACTTGGTATAATGAAATACCTTTCATCAAAGTGTAGAGCTTTTTTTCTACTCAGCTGTGTTCCCTCTGAGGAGATCCCTAGTGGCTTTACCAATAGCTGTTGTTTTACCAGACAAGTAGCTCAGCGCTGATTTGACTCTTGGATTTTGATCCGTTTTGCTTTTCATCCTTTCCAGTTTCTTGACCTTCTCTGTTTCTCCATTCTCCTTCATCTTCTCAATCAGGAAGTCCAGGTGGACCTGAGTGGCCAGAGAAACAACATTCAGAGCGATCTTCTCCAGTTACACAACATGTTGGAAAGACTCTTCCAGCCGCTGATCTTTGTCTTTCTGGAGCTCTGTCATTTTCTCCTGGAGAGTTTCCAAAAGGCTCACTGACTTCTCACTGTCTTTTTTACCCTTCTCAAACATCTCTTTCATCTGTTGTATGGTCTTCTTAACTCTCCTGGTCTTGTTCACATATCTCCAGTGTGTTTTCAGATGATCTGGATCACTGCACTCATCCTCACATGCAATGCATTGTTTTTCGTTCACGTGGTTGGATACATGACACTGACCAGTACACACCGTGCAGTAGAGCTCATTCTTATGGCCTGATACACTACACTTTTTGTTGCATATTGTGCATTTGTATTGCATGACCTCACTCTGTCTTGGATACAGGGTCACTGGGCATGGATAGTGACAAGTCTCCTCACAGACTTCACAGCAGACAGCTCCTCCATAGTTGAACGCCCACCATCTACTCTCACTGACAGGTTCTTTACATGTATAGACTTCATCAACTTCTATTGTGAAGTCCTTGTTATTCTTCATGTCTTGTTCGTGTTTCTTCAGACCTTCCTGAGTCTGTTGGATCTCTCTCTGTTTCAGTTCAATGAACTCAATCCTCTCCTGCAGGTTGTGGATACATGCTGTCAGTCTGATGCGTGAATTCAACACTTCAACAGTTTCTTTCAGGTTCTTTGTTTGTTTGTTTTTCAGGAAATCTGCGAATCGACCAATTTCTTTGTCTGTTGATTCCCATGCATTCTTTAGAGCACGCTCATTTTCATTTCTCTTCATTCTCTCTATATTCTGCCTGTTATTAAACATGAAATGAACAGGCTGACCCTCCTTGTCTTTTGCACACCCGATTTGCGCATCTTTCAGAGCTTGTAGAACATTATCAGTGCTCAAAAAATCTGAATATGTGATGAGGGCAACAATGTTCTTCTCTATGTCTTTTCCAAACAGAGACACCACTGAATCAAAGACGTATGTCAGTCGGTCACTCAGTCGATTGTCAATCCCTTTCAGCACCAGACACACTGCATCGATCTCATGAACTCCATCTGTTGAGCGGAACAAGTCCAACAATCTTTCGCTGACGAGGACATCTTGTTCAATCCCTTTGGTATGTCCAAACCCGGGGGTATCGATGATGGTCAGAGAGAAGGGCAGAGTTCTGTCTTCATGACCAAAGACCTCGTACACGATCACGTCTGACGTCTGAGTTTCTGATTGACTCTTCTTCTCTTCCTCTACGATCTGAAAACAGACATTGTCCTCAAACTTAACTCCCAGGGCGTAGTTAACCAGAGCGTTGATCAGAGATGATTTTCCTGTTTCTGTTTCACCAACAAGCAAGATGGTTTTGTTTATCTTTGTTGGATCTCTTTCCCCGAGAGTCAGTCTTCTTATAGAGCCAATGTTCTTTTGTTCTGGTATCAGCCGGTAGACAGAAGGAGATCCTGGAATGATCTCAAATCTGTATTTGGTGTTATCATGTCTGTATGAGATGTTCCTGTAGAAAAGTACAAATATTAGCTCCAAACTACTGAACATAGAATTACAAAAATACCACCTCACAAAAAAGCGGTTTAGTGTCTGGATACCTTAATCCTCCAAGAACTCTCAAATATGATTATTATATATGAATATGTTTATATATATATATATATATATATATATATATTTATATATTTATATATTTCAATACTAATTACTCAAAGGCCACACCCTATTTTACCTGGAACATGTAATAATGTCATAATCTTGTAATTAAATTGAAAAGGTTAAGGGTTGTTATGTCTTATCACTATTTGAGTCACTATGAGAAAGACAGTTTCACTCTCACAGCAGGCTGAAAGCAGGAGGCCTCTACATTAATGGAAATGTACTGTATGCGTTCACTTTCACTTTCATAAAAGTGTACTTGTACAACGTGAGGCTTGTCCAGACATGTCCAGTCTTTGACTACAAAGGAATAACATGACTTATACACATATAAGGGTATAAATGGACATGTATTTGCTTCTGCTTCTAATGGGAAATATAAAGTCAGCCTTTAGTGAGACACAGGAGTAGAAATGTACTGGTGGCCTGAGGAAGAATGATCGGAAGGTCAAACACTTAAGGAGGGAAAACTTAACTTAAAAGGGACCGATTATGCACAATCCACTTCTCCATGTCTCTTCTACATCAACATGTGTCCCCTCTTCTTCATGTCTCTTCTACATCAACATGTGTCCCCTCTTCTTCATGTCTCTTCTACATCAACATGTGTCCCCTCTTCTTCATGTCTCTTCTTCATCAACATGTGTCCCCTCTTCTTCATGTCTCTTCTTCATCAACATGTGTCCCCTCTTCTTCATGTCTCTTCTACATCAACATGTGTCCCCTCTTCTTCATGTCTCTTCTACATCAACATGTGTCCCCTCTTCTTCATGTCTCTTCTACATCAACATGTGTCCCCTCTTCTCCATGTCTCTTCTACATCAACATGTGTCCCCTCTTCTTCATGTCTCTTCTACATCACCATGTGTCCCCTCTTCTTCATGTCTCTTCTTCATCAACATGTGTCCCCTCTTCTTCATGTCTCTTCTACATCAACATGTGTCCCCTCTTCTTCATGTCTCTTCTACATCAACATGTGTCCCCTCTTCTTCATGTCTCTTCTACATCAACATGTGTCCCCTCTTCTTCATGTCTCTTCTACATCAACATGTGTCCCCTCTTCTTCATGTCTCTTCTACATCAACATGTGTCCCCTCTTCTTCATGTCTCTTCTACATCAACATGTGTCCCCTCTTCTCCATGTCTCTTCTACATCAACATGTGTCCCCTGTTCTTCCTGTCTCTTCTACATCAACATGTGTCCCCTCTTCTTCATGTCTCTTCTACATCAACATGTGTCCCCTCTTCTTCATGTCTCTTCTACATCAACATGTGTCCCCTCTTCTTCATGTCTCTTCTACATCAACATGTGTCCCCTCTTCTTCACGTCTTTTCTACATCAACATGTGTCCCCTCTTCTTCATGTCTCTTCTACATCAACATGTGTCCCCTCTTCTTCATGTCTCTTCTACATCAACATGTGTCCCCTCTTCTTCATGTCTCTTCTACATCAACATGTGTCCCCTCTTCTTCATGTCTCTTCTACATCAACATGTGTCCCCTCTTCTTCATGTCTCTTCTTCATCACCATGTGTCCCCTCTTCTTCATGTCTCTTCTACATCAACATGTGTCCCCTCTTCTTCATGTCTCTTCTACATCAACATGTGTCCCCTCTTCTTCATGTCTCTTCTACATCAACATGTGTCCCCTCTTCTTCATGTCTCTTCTTCATCAACATGTGTCCCCCTCTTCTTCATGTCTCTTCTACATCAACATGTGTCCCCTCTTCTTCATGTCTCTTCTACATCAACATGTGTCCCCTCTTCTTCATGTCTCTTCTTCATCAACATGTGTCCCCTCTTCTTCATGTCTCTTCTACATCAACATGTGTCCCCTCTTCTTCATGTCTCTTCTACATCAGCATGTGTCCCCTCTTCTTCATGTCTCTTCTACATCAACATGTGTCCCCTCTTCTTCATGTCTCTTCTACATCAACATGTGTCCCCTCTTCTTCATGTCTCTTCTTCATCAACATGTGTCCCCTCTTCTTCATGTCTCTTCTTCATCAACATGTGTCCCCTCTTCTTCATGTCTCTTCTACATCAACATGTGTCCCCTCTTCTTCATGTCTCTTCTTCATCAACATGTGTCCCCTCTTCTTCATGTCTCTCCTTCATCAACATGTGTCCCCTCTTCTTCATGTCTCTTCTACATCAACATGTGTCCCCTCTTCTTCATGTCTCTTCTACATCAACATGTGTCCCCTCTTCTTCATGTCTCTTCTACATCAACATGTGTCCCCTCTTCTTCATGTCTCTTCTTCATCAACATGTGTCCCCTCTTCTTCATGTCTCTCCTTCATCAACATGTGTCCCCTCTTCTTCATGTCTCTTCTACATCAACATGTGTCCCCTCTTCTTCATGTCTCTTCTTCATCAACATGTGTCCCCTCTGTGGAAAGAGACTCTGAAAGTTTCAGGAACAAAGATTCTCTCTCTTTTTGATCCATTTCTATAAAAACCTGTCTGAAAATGAGCTGATCAGATTTTGGCCACTTGATGATGTCATAACGATGTGTTGTCTTGTGTAACCATTAGCCAATCAGCAACCAAGGTACCCCCCCCCCCCCCCTTATCACCTGAATCTCCTCCTAGAGCACCATTGAGTTCTTTGTAACCAAATCTCTCTCAGAGGGGCGTGGGGAGGGGCTCCTTATTTTCATCTAAAGTAATATATTAGACGTTAAGTACTTTGTCAGGCTTCATATTTATCTGTAGATACAAATGTCACTGTGTGTGCTGTGTGCTCTGCATGTGTGACCATCAGAGGGTTTCATCCCTCCATATTCATCTTCTATACCCCCAAAGCTTTTTTCTTATTCAAAAGAAGACTTTAACCTAAAGTATTCTTTAATGTTTAAATAAAGCCTTATTAGTTTGTCTGTTTTGCACATCCTCCTATTAATATCTAATAATAAAATTATAAAATGCAATAACGTGCTTTAACCAGTAGGTGTCCCTTTCTATCAGCTGTGCACCGTTATGGCGTAAATACAGCCTATCTACCTTGACATAACGTCAACATACGCCGACCTGGGAGTGAGGATGTGTTCAATTAATATGGGTTTTACATTTGGCAATTGTATTTGTAACCATAAAGCTTCTATTTCATTTTTCATTAGGTCGTATCGTACTTTAGCTGGAATATGATTTTGTACATAGATCAAAACTCCGCCACCATTCTTATCTCTATCCTTTCTGAACAGATTGTAACCATGCATTGCAACCTCTGAATCATCAAAAAATGAGTCCAGGTGTGATTCTGAGATAGCCAGTATGTGTATATTATTTGATTCTACCAAATGGCATAGTTCATGCACCTTGTTCCTCAAACTACACACATTCAAGTGAGAAAGTAACATTCCCTTCTTTGGCAGATTAACAGAATGTGACATTATTGTCATGTGGTCATAATTAGTTCATATCAGATATACCTTAAAAGTCCAGTGATACAATGTGTGTGTGTGTGTGTGTGTGTGTGTGTGTGTGTGTGTGTGTGTGTGTGTGTGTGTGTGCGTGCGTGTGTGTGTGTGTGTGTATGTGTGTGTGTGGCACGAGCTCATTTTGTTTGAGCGAGTGAGAGAGAGAGCGGTACCGGGGATTATTGCTGTTAGCATTGGGTTAGCTAGCTATGCTAACGGACATAAGGAGCTTTTTCTACAACCAGGTGGAAGAGAGCTCTCTCCTGACAGACTGAGAGGCTGATAACCTCAGCTCAGTGAGGTAAAGGCACACCTTGATATGATCATTATAGTTATAAAAATATAAGAGAATAAATGAAAAACAGGTATAAAATACTATCTGAAAGTAAAAAAAAGTAGTTATTAATAAACAAGAATACAGTTTGAAAGGGGAGTGATTTGTAAAATATCCATAAAGAAAAAGAAAATCTGTTTTATATGGGTGTTGAGACATGTATCCATAGATCTCTTAATTTTGCTCTCAAAGTGCACCAGATTGATGCTTTTAGCTTCAACATTTAAAAGATAATCTTCCCGGACCACCCTAGTGGAGGTGAGGACCCCCCTAGAGGAGGTGAGGACCCCCCTAGAGGAGGTGAGGACCCCCCTAGTGGAGGTGAGGACCCCCCTAGAGGAGGTGAGGACCCCCCTAGTGGAGGTGAGGACCCCCCTAGAGGAGGTGACGACCCCCCTAGAGGAGGTGAGGACCCCCCTAGTGGAGGTGAGGACCCCCCTAGAGGAGGTGAGGACCCCCTAGTGGAGGTGAGGACCCCCCTAGAGGAGGTGAGGTCGCCCCCCCCCCCCCACTTAAATCATGTCCACATGGATAGGAAACTAAATACATTTGCACACATCTTGTGTCCATATCTTTCTGTTTTGGTGGTCATGCCACACCGTGCACGTGCAAAAAAAAAAAAAACGTTCCCCACCCCTGCTCTAAATTAACAGTCACAATAGGTGCGTTCACACCGGAGTACTTTGGTGTACTTTTCCCACAATAGTTAATCAGAACTACGATATATTTGCGTTCACACCAAAAAGCCCCAGGAACTAAAGTAGCTCAACTTAGTTCTTCAGACCCGCTTTTCAGGCCCTGCTAGAGAGCAGGGCCTGTTGTGGGAGAAAGTAGTTCGTACGTCTGATTGGCTGTGCGGAATGCAAACCACGCCCGTTTGACTCTGAATTTTTTGTTGTAAGCGGCCATTGTATTTCCTCGCTTCGCAGCACACCCGAAGAGATTCCTTTTGTGAAAGCAGTTATTATAGCAACACTAAATAAATCAATTGGAGCGGTGGAGTGATGAGGATGTGTCTGCGCTTCTGGCGATTTACTCGGAGGACGCGAAGCGCCACATTCAGAAGCTTCTACTGAATGCAGTTTCTGTGGCTCAGCAAAGTTAGCAGACCTGGCAAAGTCATGTCGGGACGACTACCAAGGTAAAATAAAATACATGCACTGCACTGTTTTAATCTGCACAATACTGGTCTTAGATGTACTTTTATTTGCTCAGTAGATCGAGCTAGCCATGCTAGAACTTGCTAACGTTAGGTCCAAGCTGGCTAATAACATCTAGCTAGCTAGCTATTCTCATCCATGCCCGCTATGAACACGTTTTGACTTGTGAATAAGTGTGCAATGTTCTGTAATTTGCTTCACTAACTCATGGCACTAATCGTGTGTTTCAGGCGAGGTGTTTCTCTCAGGATTAGAAACTAGTTTTCCCCTCCGGGATAAACGATAATATAACGTTAGCAATTAGCATGCTAGCTGGACATAATGCTACCTCTGTGGCTAATGCATAGAGGTAAACAATAGATTGTAGTTGCTATAATTTCAAGTAATTTGCAACATTCATTCTACATGTTAATGGTAAAAGCTTAAACAGTTGATTACCTGCATGCCACAAAGACTGATGTTCTAATATTTTTGCACATTGAAGTAGAAATGTAATTGAAATTCTATTTACTGCCTAAACATTGTTCCTTGTATTATCCTAAATAGTTTGACCTTGTTTCCTCAGAAGGCTTCTCAGACTACATGGAGGATCCCTCAGAGAAACACAGTTTCCACGTTCAGTTCCCCCCCCGCTGAGAGTAGGCAGCTCCACACCCTGTGCCCGGTCAGCGGACACCATCAGGACTACCATCCTGACCGCTGCTGCCATACTGCCGCAAACAGGAGGGAACGGAGGTGAAAACACACTTTATACATTTAGATATGTGGAGCACAAAGAAAAGCATTGCTAAAAAACATTTAGCAGCTAAACTGTGGATAACAAGTAAACCACATTGGTTTGTTATTCAATATTCAAAAGCTTTTTGAATCATTACATGTCACTTGTTAGACGCTTTTATCCAAAGCTTACATACTCAATACTGTGGGCAATCCCCACAGGAGCACTTTGGGGTGAAGTGTCTCAGGGACACAACGACATGCTGACTGCAGTGGGGTTTGAACCTGTGCTCCCCTGATCCCAACACCAATGCACTTATCCACTGCGCAACACGCCTCCCTATCATGTCCTGAGAGCCCTCCATCCCCCAATTGCTAGTGCCTTCACCATTTAAAATGTTAATAGTCAAATCAAAGGTGTTCCCCGTGTTTCTCCTGTTGTGTGCCTGCAGAGACAGATTTGGACAATGTTGTCTCGTTGTTGCGATTAAACTGATCTTGTATCTTGCATATTTCACCTTAGGAAAGTGGGCACGCGATGACAGCTTCCTTGACGATGGACTGCCGTGCCATGGTCAGCAAGGAGAATGAGGACCTGCGTGCCAAGGAGATGCACGACGAACGGCTGCTGCATTCACACAAGGCCCAGGAATCGAGGTGGAGCAACAAAATACCTTTCAGGCTGGGCTTCTGGCAGTGCTAAGCGAGCTGATTAAATCCAACAGGCCTTCAATACAAAAATTAAGAAAAACTTGTCGTTGATAAACTGTACAATGACTTGTTGGGAGGCGTGTGGTGCAGTGGTCTGGTGCGTTGGTGTTCGGATCAGGGGAGCACAGGTTCAAACCCCACTGCAGTCAGGATGTCGTTGTGTCCCTGGGCAAGACACTTCACCCCAAATTGCCTACACCTGGGACAGTTAATTTTGTATTATTGTGATTATATATATATGCCACTGTTATTAATACTGACACCTAACTTTGCACTAAGGTGTGTCTGCTGCTGAGCCTACCTATTGTTATTATTTATATATATATATATATATATATTGCCACTGTTATTATATTGTTTTGATACTACTGACACTTATTGATCTGCTGCTGATAAATAAAAGAGAACCTACATGCACGGCACTAGCATCATGACTGTCTTTGTTTAAACCAGCAGCAGTGCAGCGGTACACAGACTAACCTGTGTGTGTGTAACGTAGTTCTTCAGGTGTGCATGCTTAACATGTATGTTAACATGTATGTATACAAAAGTTTTTAAAGAGCTTTCAACTCATCCCATTGTCTTTAACACACATTTAACATAATATACTCATTAATATACAGTATGAGTACTGTTTTGATACTGACATGTAATCTTTGCACTAAGGTGTGTCTGCACTATTGTAATTGTGTCTGTTGACTGGTAAATAAAAGAGAACCAAATGCACTGTACAAAATATCAGCTTTATTGTCAATTTACAATTTCCATGCTGTTCAGATGCCTCTCCCCAACGTTGCTTCCAGGCGAATACAGAGGAGTTGAAAAGAGCCCTTGGACATTCGGAAATCTTCGATCCACTGCACACGTTGGCACCACCTCCCACCAGGCCGACGTTCTATTGTTCACCCAGAGTTCCGTAGTATTCGCATATCTGGAACACATACAAAGACACAAATTAGCCCTACATAACTCCATAAATCCTACATTAGATAGTATTAATGTGATTTAATGAACGTACTTTGGGCGTGATAACGGCCATCATCCTCGGCTGTACAACGGCGAAACATGTCCATCGCGTGTGATTTCGTCGTCTAATCCTTTTGTTAAGGCTTCTTAACCGCCTTCGCCTCCGACTCAGCATTTCTATTGCATTTGAATGGTCGATCTGTATTTGTATTTGTGGCTGAGTTATTGGCTTAAATAACTCAGTTACGAAGCTGTATAACACGAGCACCAAAACGTCAACTCCATACCGTGTCTGAGGTCGGAAGGTAAACAGAAGCATACAGTGGAAGCAGAAGTTTTTTTTCTTCTTCTCTCGGTTTTTTGGCGAATTGCAACTTTAAGGTGCATACCGCCACCTACTGTACTTGCCGTGAAGTTGTTTGCGGCCTGCCAGGAAAACCAAAGCAGAAGAAGAAGAAGTGACGTCAGCGGCTCATTTGCCTAATCCACCCCCAGGAACTCATTTTGGTGTGAACGCGATCTGCTTTAGTTAGTCAGAACTAAAAGAACTCTCATGAACTAAAGTTCTCATGAACTACTGTGGGAAAAGTACTTGGTGTGAACGCGCCTATTGTAATAAGAAAGGTTAAAACCTCGGGACCTACGGGGCCACTTAAAACGTTTTTTCAAAATGTTAAACGGTGACATTTTTTTAAATTTCAAACATGAAATCATTCTTGTGTGGACCAAAATACAATACGAATTATTATTATTATTATACAAGTGACTATTCTTGACCAAAGTGACAGAAATGGCATAAAAACACATTGATTATAATATGGGTCATTTTTGACCCACTTATGGAAGAGTGTAGGGTCCAATCACTCGTGCATCTGAAGGTAAAACTGATTTATTCTGTTGTCTGCTTTAAAACAGCAGTTAGTTGAACCTGGTTCTCCAGAAGTTAGTAGAGGTAAGACCAGTGTTTCCGCCAGACCAGGGCTGACAGGGACACCCCTCCTGGCATGGAGGTTATTGGGAAATGCAGCGTTGTTTTTCTGCTCAAAACTTTTTCTTTTTATCTTTTCGTCATTTAAAGCAATAAAAACTCTTGATCTTCTCTCAATTTTTCTTTTTTTATTTGGACGCCCTCGGCTCGAGTTCAGGGCGTTCCGAGCTGAATAAGGGCGTGAAATGACGGCAAGACGCCCGTGGAAACGCTGGGTAAGACCTTTCAGAGGTGGATCCGAGCCTGGTGGTAAACTTGCATAGACTCAATAACTTCTGATAGGTCAATCAGTAGGTCTGATTAATAGTCAGAGATGAACTCAGGCGAAACAACAGGCTGTGTATTAAGGCATTTTTCAGACACTTTAAATCCACAATTAAGTTGTAAATTAAATCAACATGTAAAGGAACATTTTATAAAGCAGCATTTTACTGTCTTTTCAGAATAAAATGATAAAATGTTTAGTATTACTCACACTGCCATGGTGACTGGTTTACAGGAGGATGAGGATGGATCACCTGATGAGTTTTCTGCATAAAAGAAAACAGATTTTTAAACTACACAGATTTTAAAATCACACTTATTGAGAGAAAGTGATATTTAAAACCTTTTTATCAAAAAACATCAGATTTCACAGCTGCTGGAGTTACAGCAGAAATCTGTCTGGAAGGAAGAACATCTATCTAATGGGGTCTCCAACCTCTCTCTCTCTCTCTCTCTCTCTCTCTCTCTCTCTCTCTCTCTCTCTCTCTCTCTGCTCCTCCGTGGCGATGACGGCTTGCGTTAAAAATGTAAAGTGGGGGGGACATGTCCCACCTGTCCCTAGTGGAAATTACACCATGTGTGCTGTATGTGTGTGTCAAGTGCAATAAATAAATATGCAAGTTGCAACACACACACACAGAGTAACACTCTGCCCCTCATGTGCTGTACAGGCTGGCTCAACTAGGCTGTTCAATGGGGCTGATGTGTTGTGTAGATTCTGCCGATATTCATTGTGGGGGGGGGGGGGGGGGAGGGGTGTTAGATAGATATAGAGTTGTAGTAAGTAGATAGAGTTCGCTATGATTGAGGTTGAGGTTTGGCGAAAGGCCTGCTCACCACTCCAACAGTACATAACAGCCTAATAATGATCTTAACCTTCTCCACATCGCCTCCTTCAGACAATAAATCAACAATACAAATACAACTACAGATTATATAGGCATTTCGTTCAAATGCGATTTCAAATGCTCAGGTTTTACACCTCTTATGAAATGTACAATACATTTATTACGGAGTTTATGCCCGAGCCAACAGACTCACAGATCGTTGGCTACTGAAAGATATGCAAAATACACCGCATAGTACGACACAAACCTCCGCTGTGGATTTTCAAAACAAAATACAGTAAAACTATGGTCGCAGGCCCAAGTTCAACTCTCTGAGGTCTAAGCCCTTTTTCACATGAAAAAATGCTATTAAAACATGAACCTTGGTGACCATTGGGCTGGCCTGCATGGTCTGCCTACAAAGCAAAAATAAAAAAACGTTTATGCAGCCCCAACAACAGCCTCTGATTCATCAACAGACTTCATGCAATGCTTCATCGGATGCATATATTAGATAATAATCTCTATCTCACTCCTAACATCTAAATCTACTTCCAGCATGGGTAAATGTTCATAAAAGACATCCATTGTGTTAAAAACCAAGCTAATTGCTGCTATTTTGAAAAGTGATATTGAATGTTAAAACTAGAAGTTTAAGCACAAAGGAAAACTTATGTTGAAGACCAACCGAAGTATTTTTTGTATTTTTGATGACTGTTATTTGAACCATTCCATTTTGATAGTATGTTTTTTTATATGAGTTATGTACTATGCAAAGTTCAGATGAAGAACTCATTGATTTCAGTATTGTGTTCACACCTTAAAAGGTGTGAAAGGAAGGATTGTTAGAAATTAAAATCAATGTTTTATGGCATAATTTAGTCTAAAACATACAGTCAGTTTAAAAGCAGTCTTATGAAGAACTCATTGATTCCAGTATTGTGTTCACACCTTAAAAGGTGTGAAAGGAGGGATTGTTAGAAATTAAAATCAATGTTGATGTGGCGTAATTTGAATGAAATACACTATTTCATTTAAATCTGTTTTATTCTGAAAACTGAAGATTCACATGTGACTTCCGGTTTTTCCGCTGGTGAATTTCGTCATTTCCGGTTAGCATTAGCTTGTGGCGAAATGCTACGTTTTCAAACCGTGAATTGAAGGTGAAATAACGTGATGTTGTACACTAAACACCCTGAGTTTAACACTCATTTATTGACGCTGGAATGAGATTTATTAGGGAATGTTTAGATGACCACAGACATCAGAGTGATGTAATTTAGCAGCAGAAACCGACAGGATTTGCATTGGACACGCCCCCGTCGACGCCGGCCAATAGGAGAAGACTACAGGTCTTACCCGGGAGACCCAAGGAGGATCTCGCGCTCTCTCCTTGCCCGCAGCTGACCCGGACGGACGGGACCAAAACAGCTGGGAGGAGCAAACCACCAACGAGCACATAACTTTTGTAAACCACCGCATCTTTTGTGTAATTAAATGCTGTTAACTTGTATAAGCTTGCCTTGACTCTTTTCAGTCTCTCCTGCTCTTGGGGTTCAAGAATAACTAACAATTGGCAACCACGAAGGGACTCTGAGACTGGAGAGTGCTGGAAGAAGGGAAAGCTGCAGCTAACTAGCATCACAACAGGCGGCAGATAGAGGATTTTTTGGCTGGGCCGAAATCACAGGTGAGACAGTTACCTGTTTAATTAAAAAACTGTATAGTTAAATAACTTGCATTAGGTGCAAGCGTTGGTGGTGCGGTTTTGTTTATAGTGTTTCTTCGGCGCCGCCCGATTAATGTGAATATTAAAGACCTTTGGGAAGGCACTAGAGGTTATCTGGTTTACATTGGACTGGCTCCAAATAGTGTTAAGATCTCTGGGGAGGTACGAGCCATGCTCTGTTTTGCACTGGACTGGGTCCGTTCATGTTAGTTTATATGTTTGATGTGTTAAACCGGCGTAGTCTCGTTTAATAAAGTATATTGTGTGGAGTTCTTAAGCCGAAAAGTATATTTTTGTGTGATGTTCTAAGCCGGAAAGATTGTGTACAAGATTGGTATAAGATCAGCTTTTAAGGTCAGCATCTATAGAATTTAGAGCTAAGATAAATGAAGTTTGTATTGGAGTGTTTCAAGCAGTGTGGTTTTCAATTGCATCAAATGTTCCCATTGTTCCCCTCCCCTTCCCCCAGTCACATGAGGTTAATGCTAAGCTAGTTAGCTAGCCAGTTGGCATTACTAGGTGATACAACTGGTAACTATTGGGATGGTGGATACACAGGGATGGTGTAGATTAAGTTGTTTTTGTTTTTCATGCTTTTCAAAGAAAGTAATTTGAACTTTATTTGGGTAAATAAACCGGAAGTAGGTTTATGAACTGGAAGTATTAGTTGATACATTTGAAAGGAGTTACAAATAGAACAGCTCCCCTAGCGGACATAAGTGTTACAGTCAATACATTCTTCACCACACACAGATAAAGATTACATGTGGTTTCTCTGAATTGAAATATTGTAGTTATGACATTTGCATAATTTCATAAACTTCAGAATACACTGTACACAGTTTATTTGAATTTTCATATTTTAAAGGTCAAAACCATACACTGTACATTTTTTATTTTTTAAATTTCTGATTTTAAAATTTGCATAATTTCTAATTTACTTTATTAATTTTTTATTAAAAAAAACAAAACAAAAAAAGAATCCCAGATATTGAAGTTAAGTTCGGATGACATAGGATATTTTTTATCAGGACAGAAGGTACTATTCAGTAGATTAGTGATTCATCTTTGATACATTTAATAACTATATCCAACTACTTAAGAAATATGTCACTAAATGACACTAAGTTAAGAGCATTCTCAATGCCAGGCTCAACTGCAGATATTAAGGAGAGGGTAAACATCAGGTCAGATGCTATGACAGCGCCAAAAGATAGACAGAAGACATGGAACAGAATAGAGAAACTGTTCGAGCAGTGGCAAACGAGAGGATTGATTCCAGCAGATGATAAACCTGGACCAACGAAAGCCCATAGAAAAGCAGTAGTTGAATATGAGAATGGAGAATACCTACAACAGCAAGAGGCATGGATCAAAGCTGGACGACCCTCGTGGTATGGACCTGGAAAAAGTGCTATGAACAAAGCTGAAGAAAGAAAAGCTAGAGTTACAAGTCTGATACTCCATCTAAAATATGCCAGCCAGGGATTGACAACAAGCTTACATTTGGTAGAAGCAGCAGATCTGCCAGTAAATGAAGACACAGCAGAAATAACAGAAGAGGCTCCAGTTATCCAAACTCCAAAGCAGTATCCAAGCCTGACCGAAGTGCCTCCTCCCGACATATCAGAGAACAACCCTTCTCACCAAGCATCAATTCAAGCCCCAAATGTGAAAGAATTGGCGTTTGAGGTAAGAATCCTATCCAGTGTCAACCAGCTGATGGAAGCAGAACTCATCAGAGAGGAAGAGTTCAAAAGAAGAATGGAAGCAGAACACATCAGAGAGGAAGAGTTCAACAGAAGAATGGAAGCAGAACTCATCAGAATGGAAGCAGAACTCATCAAAAGAATGGAAGAAAGACAAAGACAAGAACAAGAAGAAAGGAAAATATGGGAAAAAGAGCAAGAAGAGAAAAATTACCGAACTGGTTGCTCTCCTGAACCAACACATTCTGCAGATGAAAGATTCCAAGAAATTAAGGAAGAAAGAAAACGACAAATAACTAAAAAATGGGGAGAATCTCAAACAAAACGCAGAAGAAATTACTCTCCTGACAAAGACTATTCCAAAGGAGATGAAGATGAAGATGACGACGGCAGTACACAGTTTGTAACCAGTAGACACTCCCCATACCAAGAACAGTTACACCAACGAAGCAGTATTGTATCTTCCCCAGAGAACAGTAGTAGTGACGAAATCGAGCAACAGCACCCTGACACATGCCCCAAACCTGTAAGAACCAAGACCCGTGTTCACACCTCCATGCCATTGATAGCGGCTGGAAGAGGAGGATTTGACTACCAACCATGGACACACAGGGACATGGAGTCGTTAGTGGCAAAGCTACCGCCACTCACCCAAGGAGGACAGAAGTGGTTGAATGATCTGGAGAAATATACTGTCCAAGACCACCTGTGCCTGGGAGACATAAGGGCACTGCTTGGACGGATAGAAGGAAGACTAGAGGCAAGAGCAGTAGATTCCAAGGCCAAATGCACCAACTCTCCAGATGACATTTCGTTCAACCAAATCAGGTCGAGGTATTGGGCTGCTATTCGTAGCATCTACCCAACAACACGCAGTTTACAAGCCCTCAACAGCCTGAGAAAAGAACCGGGGGAACACATGCATGCGTTCCTGAAGAGATGTGAAGGACTGTGGGAGGACTGCACTGGAGAACGACATGACGCTTCTCCGGCTGTCATAATGTTGTGGAAGAATGCGGTCATTAACGCCCTTCCTAAATCAGTCCAGGAACGCCTAAGAGACGTGGTGGGACTAGAAGTGAAACCCCCAGAAGAATGGAGACTACATCTCATTCACCATGACATCAGGAATTAAAGGAGGAAGATGATGAAGATACAAGAAAACTAGCAAAAGACTTTTGAAGATGCAAGTAGCTGAGAGAGATGCCGAAGCTCATAAAAACAGGAAATCGACAAAGCAGATGGCCATACTAGCAGAGAAGGCAGGGCGAACACCTCCAACAGTTCAAACTCAGGAAGAACCAGAGAATCAAATGCAGAACCAACAAAGCGGAGGAAGAAGTCTCCAAAATGGTGGCTGCTACACATGTGGTCAGACGTCACATTGGTCCAATGAATGTCCCACACAACTCCAGCAACAGCAAGCACCTGTGTATCTTCCTACCCAAGTACAGCCACAAGCACCACAGTATCTTCAACAGCAAACACCTGTGTATCTTCCTACCCAAGTACAGCCACAAGCACCACAGTATCTTCAACAGCAAACACCTGTGTATCTTCCTACCCAAGTACAGCCACAAGCACCACAGTATCTTCAACAGCAAACACCTGTGTATCTTCCTACCCAAGTACAGCCACAAGCACCACAGTATTTTCAACAGCAAACACCTGCATATCCTCTTACCCAAGTACAGCCGCAAGCACAGGTATACCCTCCCATACAACAAAAGGGACAATGGAGAGGAAAGCAACGATCAAGAGGGAGAAGGGATGATGGCTGCTTCATATGTGGTGATTGTAGACATTTGGCCAGAGATTGCCCCACTCAGCAATATCCACCACAATGTAGCCCCTCACAATACAGAGGAGAACCAGTGTTAGATATTAGGAAAATTGAGGCGGAAGCATATGCCAGGTCCATGATGAATATTTCTGTTGGATCAGGTGATTGGGTGAAAGTAAAAATCCACAAGATTAACTCATTGCAACCTGTATGGAGTGGACCATGGGAAGTTGTAGAACGCACTGCAGATGCACTCCGGATCAGAGTTAACAAAGGCACATGTTGGCACTTTCTTGCAAATTGTGTAGCCGTACCGCCACATTTCCAGAAACTGCACGGCAGTTAGAACTGATTTTGAAAAAACTGGTACAACACAATAAGTAATTGAACATCTTTAGGAAAGGCACCACCAGAGAAAAAACACATTTTTACACTCAAACTATTTCCAAGTCATAGACAAGGAATTTAGATAATATAAACTTAATGTTCACACAATATTGGAGAAAGTATGGAGATGTTCTTTCGTAGTGTGGGGAATGTGATGCTTGAAACATGTAAGTATTTCAATTTATAGGAGAAAATGGTTTCTTGAAAGAGTTATGTTGGGTAAATATGTAACAATGGTTGAAGTAATTTTTAGAAGGAGATTTTGTAATAACATTAGTAGACATTAATTGTGTTGTTTAGATGGCATTTAACAACTAAGACGGATAGTATGATTAGAAAAAGACAGAGTGGAAAGGGTTGAATTTTTTTTAACCTCAGTGTGCTAGACTTCCTATAGGTAATGCGTCCCGAGACCTAGACTCCCCCTCTGAGTCAGAAAGGCTACGACCCCGACCCTCCAAGCTGACAAAAGACCTAACCCAACAGGAGACTCCTCCTTCTCCATCGAACAGACAGAGAACCAGAGCTGAACCAACAACAACAACAAGACTGCAGCCAGAACTAACTCCACCTGTGGCATCCAGAACCAAACGGCATGCTGACATACAGAGAGATACTCATCAGTCCCTCAGACAGGACATGAAGTTCCAAGCTGAGCCACGAGATTTGGCACAAGAGCAAAGTGTGGGACATGAGAGCAGAATCCGCCCTCCATAAAAACAGTAGAGAGACTGTAAAGGAGGAGATGAAATGCAAAGCAGTACAAGAACAGTGGCATGATGTGGGCTGCAGATGTAACCGGGCCAAAGGCTGCCTAAAAGAGTTACAGCCGATGGATTTCAAGAGCTGATGGACTGAAGAGAAGACAGAATCAGAGGAGTTGGCATGGTCGATTGGAAGTGAGGAGGCCGGGGTCACGGCTTGAGAAAACCAGGGGAGGAGAACAGGAAAACGGGAATGAGTGAGTTTACACATAAACACACTTATTCACAAAACGCACATAAAAGTGACCACATTTAAAGAACTTGAATTGACTTAATAAATACGTAAAGACAAAAAGATGTATTAACCAAAGACAAAATGATGTATTAACCATGAATTAATCAATTGGTAAATTAAAATAGCAGTAAAAAGGAAACCATTAAAGTAAAATGAGAATCATTCTAAAACACACTGAGGGATAAAGGGGGAGACATGATGGAAACATTCACTACACTTTAAGCAGTGGGTGTTTGAGTACAGAGTAGAACTATATTCTTCAATCTTTCCATCATGTTAACAAATTGTTCGTTAAGAGATTCTTATTCATGTGTGAATAAAGTGGTGATTTAATTTGTTACAATATTGATCTACAGATTAAAGGGATAGTTTTAGGAACCACTGTATAAATTCAGACACATCTTTATTTGTATGGATAATGTTAAAGGGAGAGCTAGGACCAAGCCAAATATAGTATTCCAATCTAAAGTATTGATTTCACCATTGTGGCATAGTTATCACCATAGGAGGCCTTTAAGATGGAAATATGAAATGACTTCTGTTTTAAATCCTTGATGAAGGAGGGAGTAATTGCTGCATGTTCGAACACCCAAGGTTCCACACACTGCTAAGGGGATTAACATTGTTTTTTAAGTAGACCAGAATAATACTAATTAGGTGTAAATAAACTGCAGTAGTAGTACTATAAGGAAGTGAATTTTGTACCAAATTTCAAGAAAGGTGGGAGGCAGAAGTCCCAATGAAAAGTTAGAACCATCTTGAAAATCATAGTTGAAATCGTGAATGAATAAGGAATGGCGCTCCGCATACGACACATTTTTGTAGATAAAGGGTACCCGCCTATGCTGAATTACCTCTGTAAAGACTCTGCAGAGCACGACATGGCCAAAAGACCGAGACCAAATGACCTTTGACCCTGACTGACAGTGTGACAAAAGCACTGTCAATGACTGACTCTGGGGTGTACCTGACCACACTTGACTTGACAACCAGACGGTATGAGTGTGAATGAATGCCGGCATGTGATCAGTGTAACTGCATGATTCTAAAACAATAACTAACCAAGCATGTTTTTGGACTAACATATTATTTTGGAGCTCCAAGGGAAACGAGAGGTTTCCTATAATTCCACAAAAATGGGAAACCGCACATGGGACCCGTTTCTAATCTACTTGATGATATTTTACTCCCACAGGAGTTGGCGTTTTGCAAATGAAAAACTCAAACTATAATCTGAAGATTCTGTTTCTTTTAGGACTGAAAGATGAAGAGAAACATTTATTTTCACTGAGGTGTTTACTGTGGAAAGATAATAATAATAATGGATGTAAAATTGCTATGTCCCTAACCAAAATGTAACTGAAAGTTTCCTCTCCTCCCCTCCCCATTTCAGGATTTTATTACACATGAGTTCATGTGTAAAAAGGGGGGAGAGTGGATAATGTATAATGTCAACATGGCTGTCAAATTCACAACTTCAATTTTTCTTTTAGGGATTGAAAGAAACCTTCCGCCCCAACCTAGATGTTCAAACTGAGCATTGAATGATAGTTTTAGAATGAACCTGCTCCATATCTGGGGATAAGATACTGTTTGATGAATGTTGACATGTTTCTAAGTATTGATTGCATTTTGAACAGGTAACACAGAAGCAGTGGCCAATGGGCTACTGTGAGAGATGTAATTCCAGAATAGAATACAGAAGAAGTTGACCTGTGATAATGAAACAATTTTGTAATATTTTAACAGACATTAGAGTAACTGAGGTTTGAAATATAGAAAGAACATATTACAGTTAAGCTAAAACATAGTAATGTAATGACACAGAATTGAATTTAGACAACATCTTGTAACTAGCCTGGTAAAGAAATAGAAGTAAAAGCCATGGACTTTATTGTTTAGGTCATTATGGGGATATACATTGAATTTATAATAGAAAGACATTTGATGACAGTATGTTGGAATTCTGTATTCATTTTTCAGCTTGATAATAGACAGGTAGAAGCAGTATTGCCAGGTGCAACTGATGGGATTTCTGCACACGAGCCAAGCAGAGAATGACGTACCTTTTATAGGACAGATACACTCAGGAAACCACACTCTGACAGCATTATGACTTCAGTTGTTTTTAAATCCATAATGAAATTGTATTACATAACGTTAGTGTGTGTCTTTACCACAAACAGGAATAGTTCATTGTTATATTTAGATTTGAAAAAGATTACAAGGATTTTATTTAGGAACAACACAGATGCTCATCAGACATTTCGAGCTATTGAAATATGTTATTTAGTTCACCATGAAGATGTTTTATTTTGTTTGTAACATATGCCGAGTATTAAGATTCAGATATCAGCAGGTTCTGAATTATTATTCCTCTGTCCCACAACCAACAAGAATGTGGATGGGGAGAACTATATCTGATATAACCAGCAGAGATTCCTAAATCACACCAGAGACACAGTAAAAGGATGACACAAACAGTCACATAAAAACAGACCGATAGAATAGCGCTAGACATTAGTTGAAAAAGGGAGTGTGCAACACTGAAGAGGATAGGATTGTTTAAATAAAGAGTAATATTTTCAGATAGTTTTATCCTTATATTTTGTGAAAGAACAAGTGCATTTACACCAGATACAGTATGAAGATGATATATATGATGTGAAAGGAGGGAGTTTGACGTTTTCCATACCAAGCTAATTGCTGCTATTTTACGAAGTGATATTAAAGGTTTAAGCTAGAAGTTATGCACAAATGAAAAACTTCGCATTTATGATGAATATGTATTGTTACTATTTGTATTTTCTACCCTTTATGAGTTATGTACTATGCAAAGTTCAGATGAAGAACTCATTGATTTCAGTATTATGTTCATACCTTAAAGGGTATGAAAGGAGGGATTGTTAAAAACCAAGCTAATTGCTGCTATTTTGAAAAGTGATATTGAATGTTAAAACTAGAAGTTTAAGCACAAAGGAAAACTTATGTTGAAGACCAACCGAAGTATTTTTTGTATTTTTGATGACTGTTATTTGAACCATTCCATTTTGACAGTATGTTTTTTTATATGAGTTATGTACTATGCAAAGTTCAGATGAAGAACTCATTGATTTCAGTATTGTGTTCACACCTTAAAAGGTGTGAAAGGAAGGATTGTTAGAAATTAAAATCAATGTTTTATGGCATAATTTAGTCTAAAACATACAGTCAGTTTAAAAGCAGTCTTATGAAGAACTCATTGATTCCAGTATTGTGTTCACACCTTAAAAGGTGTGAAAGGAGGGATTGTTAGAAATTAAAATCAATGTTGATGTGGCGTAATTTGAATGAAATACACTATTTCATTTAAATCTGTTTTATTCTGAAAACAAGATTCACATGTGACTTCCGGTTTTTCCGCTGGTGAATTTCGTCATTTCCGGTTAGCATTAGCTTGTGGCGAAATGCTACGTTTTCAAACCGTGAATTGAAGGTGAAATAACGTGATGTTGTACACTAAACACCCTGAGTTTAACACTCATTTATTGACGCTGGAATGAGGTTTATTAGGGAATGTTTAGATGACCACAGACATCAGAGTGATGTAATTTAGCAGCAGAAACCGACAGGATTTGCATTGGACACGCCCCCGTCGACGCCGGCCAATAGGAGAAGACTACAGGTCTTATCCGGGAGACCCAAGGAGGATCTCGCGCTCTCTCCTTGCCCGCAGCTGACCCGGACGGACGGGACCAAAACAGCTGGGAGGAGCAAACCACCAACGAGCACATAACTTTTGTAAACCACCGCATCTTTTGTGTAATTAAATGCTGTTAACTTGTATAAGCTTGCCTTGACTCTTTTCAGTCTCTCCTGCTCTTGGGGTTCAAGAATAACTAACAATTGTTTGTTTGATACGCTTCTTGAAATCCTAAAAAACACATTGTTTTTCTAGAACAGATTACAAATCGCCTGGAAATGGTACAAGCAAGTGGCAACATGTGTGACGAAGGTGTTGCGCTGGGCTATATCAGGCAATCGAATGAAAACTTAAGCTCGCTCCATTGCGGAGATATTCCCGCGAGAGTACAGAAAACTTAAATCAATTAATTTATTTCAAATGTGAAATTTTACAAATATACTCACGGACCACCAGTGGTCCGCGGACCACACTTTGAAAAGCACTGATCTAATGGTACGTTCACACCGGACGCGATGCGAATATGTCAGCTGTGTTTACTTGCATCATTCAAACAAGACGCGAGGTGAGGGGACCAACCCGGTATCATGGCAAGACGTGAACATGTGACGATCTACCATGCTGGGAGACGTGAATATGTCACGGTTTCGTCCCTGCAAACGTGACAGTTACACGGTATTGTTAACATGGCCCAACCAGTGGAGAAATACCCGGAAGTGCCAAGCAAATGCTCTACGAAGACTATTGGTCGGTTTTTATTGTCAAAATGAGATGTTTTTAATTTATTTTTTAATCGTCACACTCGATTTTGCCGATTTTCTTGTGGCCCTAGCTGGTCGACACCTCTTTTAGCAGAAACAAAGGCTACATGAATGTATTAAATCCATGTTAATCCATGTGTGTGGATCATAGACTGTATATATAAAGGTGTGGATGTGGAATTAACAGACGTGACATTGTGCGATTGCGTTGCCAGGCAACAGCTTCGGTTCATGTTAATTTACAAACTCTTCAACTAGAACCGTAGTTATATTGAAAAACATTTTAGAAGGCCTCACGAAATACTTTAATGTAAATGTAAATGTGAAGGAATTTGTGTATAACAAAATACAAACGTCATAAAAAATACCGGAAACAGACGTAGGCAAGGTCCTCAGCTAAGTGATTCGATGGTTTAGCCGCAATGCACGTTGGGAAATGGTGTTTATGCGATGTGAAATCCGAAAACATTTTTTTTAAATAATACTTTATTCCGAGTGTGCTTGCTTTTCTCTTTGGAGGTTATCACATAACGGCATTGTAATACACGGTTCGGCTGCATTAAATATTACATATCTGCCATAGTTCTCTATTTATAGATCCCTGATGAGAAGACTTCTGGACAAACAGGAAGCAGTGCCGCCAAAACTGAAAACGTGACGTGGATCATAAATATATCAGCAATTAAACAACATCTTACATTTCTTTTCACACAATACGTCTCCTTGCAGTAGCAATACTAATTTGGCTGAATTTTATATTTGATCCAATTGGTAGATAGGCTGTATTTACACGATAACGGTGCACAGCTGATAGAAAGGCACATCTAGTGGTTAAAGCACGTTATTGAATTTCATTATTTTATTATTTTTCACAAAAATGAAACCATCAATAGCAGAAACAGAATTAACTGTCATTAGTAAACCACTCAAATAAAAAGATCATAAAGGTTTTGTTTTACATATATTTTAAGGATAATAATAGCAATGTAACACTGTCTATGACACTTACTGTATAACACTGATTTGAAAAACATACAGAAAAAACTAATTCACTGCCCTTAATAAAGTATTTAAATATACATTTCAGGTGTGCTGTTTTGTTTAGATCATTGACATCTGGAGCTCTTTTAATGTCCTTTTTGATTATTGTTACACCAGGTCTTGTCAAAACCTTTATTCCATATTCAATATCCATTACTAAACAAAACAGCAATTCTACTCCACTACAATTCAGAGGTTAACCTGGTATTTTTACTCCACTACATTTATTTAGTTACTTTGCAGATTAATGATGTGAAATATAAACAACCCTTAAATCAGGCTTTAGTTACACCTGAGTAAAATTCAGGGAAAGGTGATTGTCAAGTGCCAACAATCAGGAGAGATATTTGATAGTTGCTGCTTGAGAAGACTAAACATTTATCTGCAGATCCCTATAAAGTATATTCATTACCCGTTATTCTCTCTACTAATAGTTAATTAAAGACTGTATATAACCTGTTAAGCACCAAGCCTGTTTTTCATGTTTCAGGCTCGAAAATGACATGCCCAAAACAAATGACTAAAAGTTAACTTCTAAAAGGATTATATGAATAATTTCTTTTATCAAAGCAAGGTTACATCTGTGAGTTGGATGTAGAAGTGTCAGAATCAATATAGATGTTTTTTATTTTAAAGAAAATTCAGATTTTACATAGTAAAAAACTAAATGATAGTGTCCGTCCAAAGATTATTTTTTACAGATAGTGAAAACTACCCTTGGATGATGGGTTAGTAGACTAAAAGCTTCAGCAATCCAAAGTACAACATATAATAAGTACCCTGTATCAAGATTGATGCAAAATAAGTGATATTTGACCTTTTTAGAGAGGTTTAGCCAAAACCACCCCACCTCTGAGGTGATTTTGGGTGAAAATGTTTTTTTTTCCATATCTCTGGCCCCGCTTGCTCGATTTTGATGGTTGACACCTCTTTCTGACCGTTAGAGCCAATAGAATCGAAGGGGGAGGCCCCCACACACACTCATTGTGAAGAGAAAAGGTGGGGGCTTCCCGCATGTAAATGTGCACATATTCACGTCTCCCAGCATGGTAGATCGTCACATGTTCATGTCTTGCCGTGATACCGGGTTGAAGGGGACGGGGCTTATCTCCATGTAGATACTATGGTAGATACCAACTACAACAAAATGACATATTTTACAGTGATTTAATGGTAGGCTATACTGCATGTTTCAAAATTATGCCCAAAATAACACCACACTGATACCGGTTTGTAAAAACCATGAATTAAAGGTCCCATGACATGCTTTTCCGGTTATTACCCGTCCCCTTGTGTTATGAAGGTGTTTCTGCATGTAAACGGTCTGCAGAGTCACAAACCCTCAAAGTACACCCTGTAGCGAGTAAAACTCTAACACAGAAAAGACCTGTCTATGCTGCCCCAGAACGCCTCGTTGGACATTTCTCTTTTTCCATTTTCTTCCCCTGGTCACAGTGACGTAACGACTTGGACCAATCCATGGAGCTCTTCACACACCATGATCCCTGGGCGTCACTATCAATGTGCGGATGGGGGTCTCGCAGATGGGGGTGCTGCAGCCCCCTCAGCATTCTCATGTTTGTCATTACTGGTGTCATTTTCTGGTTGCTAACAAACGCCATTGTAACACATAAACACACATCAGAGCACAGTGGGCTCACAGGGAGGGGGGGGGGGGGGGCAGGAGCTCCAACAAGGCATTTATACACATACTATACAGAGATGCTGTATGAGAAACCAATGTGAGTTTGGAAAATTGAACAATTTAAATATATTCTAGTAGACCTCAACAATGGAATTATGATCAGTAGAAATGGCCATGACATGGGACCTTTAACCTGTTAAACCCTGAGCATGTTTTTCAGGTCTCAGGCTCGAAAATGACATGCCCAGAACAAATGACTATATCTTCCCTTTTAAATGGGGTAAATTAACAATCTTTTTTCTCAAAGTAATGATAAACCTGTGAGTTGGATGTAAAAAAGTCAGAATCAATATAGATTTTTTAAATTTGAATGTAAATTCTGATTGAACATAGTAAAAAACTGTAAATTATAGTGTCCGTCCAAATTTCTTTTTTTACTTATAGTGAAAACCAGCCTTGAAGGATGGGATAGTAGACTAAAAGCTTTAGGAATCCAAAGTACAACATATAATAAGTACCCTGTATCAAGATTGATGCAAAACAAGTGACATTTGACCTTTTTAGAGAGATTTAGAAAAAGAAAACCCACTTCTGGGGTCATTTGGGTGCATTTTCCATATCTCTAGCCCTCCTCCTTCAATTTTGATGATTGACACCTCTTTTAACCGTTAGAGCCAATAGAATCGAGGGGAAGTTCCTAAAATCCATCTAATCATTACCCATTGGTGAATGAGTGCTGCGCAGCCAGAATGTCCCGGAAGCTGCGATACACTCTGGTGGCTATCATTAGCAGCTAATATAAAATCTCCGATTTTTACATAAAGATTGAATTATGGATTATCAATATTTTTTTCAAAGTGACAGACACATTGGATTAGCCATTGGATTAACCTTCAGCAGCGTTTTTATCGTTTTATTGCCATTGAACACGACTTTTGATCAGAAACCAACAGCTAAGGTGAGAATATCTCCGTCAATGCTCCATGATGCTACGTGTTGTGATGTCTTTGTTAGCTTCTCATGTCGCGAGTTCGGATCGGTCAGTAATGATACCAATACCTGTCGAATCTGTGCAATCTCAGCTTGCTAATCGATATTTTGTTTTTGCAGATACAATAAGTAATAAGGGTATTTTAACGTGAGTTCTGTGCTAAGTGTGTTAGCATTTTTTCGCTCAGGGCTAATTCAGAGCCTTTGTTATTACTCTTATGTTTCGTTTTGCTAAAAATGGTTAATATTGTCTGTTAGTTTCTTCCCGTTAAGTGGGTATGACACATTAATAGGTTTTTAAATGTTAAGAAGCCCTCAGATGCTGTTTCTTGCAGATGTTGCGATTTTCCCCCCGCCCGCGGGGAAATGGGGGTTAACAGGTTAATGACTACCGCCCCATTGCACTCACACCTGTGATCATGAAGTGTTTTGAGAGGCTGGTGTTACATCACATAAAGGCCTGCCTTCCCCCCACCTTCGACCCACACCAGTTTGCCTACAGAGCAAATAGATCCACTGAAGACGCCATAGCTCTCCACTCTGCACTTAGCCACCTGGAGCATCGTGGGAGCTACGTCAGATTGCTCTTTATTGACTACAGCTCAGCGTTCAACACAATCATCCCGGACATTCTAGTTTGCAAACTATCAAACCTATAAGCCTTCCCCCACCCACCTGTTCCTGGATCAAAGATTTCCTCACTAACCCCCAGCATGTGAGACTTGGCCCCCATCACTCCTCCACCCGCACTCTCAGCACCGGCTCTCCTCAGGGCTGTGTGCTGAGCCCTCTCCTGTACTCGCTCTACACCCACGACTGCAGTCCAGCCCACCCAGAGAACATCATCGTCAAGTTTGCTGACGACACCACTGTGGTGGGGCTTATCTCAGGAGGAGACGATTCGGCCCACAGGAGTGAGGTACTGAAGCTCTCAGCGTGGTGTTCAGTGAACAACCTGGCGCTGAACTCCACAAAAACCAATGAGATCATCGTAGACTTCAGGAGGAATACTACCGACCTCGCTCCCCTCTACATTAACGGCGAGTGTGTGGAGAGGGTCCACACCTTCAAGTTCCTCTGCGTACTCATCACCAACAACCTTTCCTGGAAGGACAGCTTCCATCAAGAAGGCCCAGCAGCGTCTGCACTTCCTGAGGGTGCTCAGGAAGAACAACTTGGCCACTAAGCTGCTTGTGACCTTCTACCGCTCTACCATTGAGAGCATATTAACATACAGCATCACAGTGTGGTACGCCAGCTTCACTGAGGCCGACAGGATGAGGCTCCAGAGAGTCGTAAAAGCAGCACAGAGGATCATCGGCTGCCCTCTCCCCTCCCTGATGGACATTTACACCTCCCGCTGCGTCAGTAGAGCCACAAACATTGTTAAGGACAGTTCACACCCGGCTTTCACCTGTTCGACCTACTGCCCTCCGGCAGGCGCTACAGGTGTATCAAATCCAAAACAAACAGACTCAAAGACAGTTTCTTCCCAAGAGCCATCATTGCTCTTAACACCTGAACTCATACCCCTTAATCATCCTGCATGTGAAATAAATGTGACTCTGTATATATACATATATATCATTATTATTATTATTATAAATACATACCTACTATTATTATTTATTACATTTTAGATTTTATTTTGTATACCCCTGGAAATAATTACTGTACTTTAATCCTTATTCCTAAGTATGTATGCTGCGTGTATTCGTTGTCTTATGTTGTGATGTTTTTTGTTTTGATGGCACCTTTTGAAAGGGAGAAGCATTTCTTTCTCTCATTGTACGTGTATAATGACATTAAATGATTCTATTCTATTCTAGTTGTTTTGCAACTACTAGTCTACTACACAGCGAGTCTCATAGACATTGTAATGCTTGTTATTAACGATCTAAAAATGCATGAAAATATTTTTAGGGTGATTTAGTTTTATTTTTTGTCTAACTTTCTATTGCTGGGAAATGAGGGTGGAAGTGAATCCCTCGCCCTGTCCGTCCCCATCCTCCCTCCCTGTTCCCGTTCTCCCAGACCCCTCTGGAGTAATATTCAAATATATTTCAATAAAAGACATGGGAATTATAATTTAAGGGGATTATTTAAATTCCCTAATGTTAGGGTGCAAGCAAGGTTTTTGTATTTCTGTTTGTGGGGTGAAGCTCTGGAACAGTTTGAATGAGGAGCTCAGGGGATGTCCTAACGTAAAACTGGTTAAAAAAAGGAAGGACATGATTTTCGGAAGATACAGGGATGAAATTGTTTAATCAAAACTGGGTGTTTACGTTTTATTTATTTATTAGTGCGAATGCTGTGCCACAGCATTCCACTATAGTACTTCAACTCTTTATTAGTGCGAATGCTGTGCCACAGCATTCCACTATAGTACTTCAACTCTTTATTAGTGCGAATGCTGTGCCACAGCATTCCACTATAGTACTTCAATTTCTTTATTCTTCCCCTTAATATTATTATTATTTCACCAATACTTTGGCTCTCCATAACTTCAGCTTACTTTCAGCTACAGAAACCATTCAAATATCAAACTATTCAGCCTGTTCAGGAATCAATTGGAAACCTTCAACTTTTTAAAGATATTTTATACTTTTTGAAATATTCAGCTTTTTAAACTCTTTTTTTTAACATTGAAGTCAATGGGAGATGCCTTCAAATCCTCTTTTCCTACACTTTGCGCCAAATGCTTCTCCTTCCACATAATTTCAGCTAGACACTTCATTCCAACTTTCAAATGATCACAACACCTTCAGCTATAAAACTTGTTATTCAGATTCTTCATATATTTTACACTTCTTGATATATTTAACTTAGTTTGGAGCTTGGTAAAGAGGCTTTCTTCAGATTTTAACATTAGTGTGGATGGAGCAGCTCGTTAAGTCTAGAGTGCTTTGATCTCAAAACAGAGTGGAAGAGTGCTTGAAATTCTCCCAAAAAAAATGTTTTAAACCTGCCATAATTCCCAAACCCTACACTCCTCAGACATCATTTTTCATGAGAAACGTAGGAAAACATCTCGTAGCTTGAAAAATGACAAATAATTAAGCAAAATAATTAAACAAAATGCCTCTTGAGGGCATGAAGTGACAAAAACGTTCAACATGTCTCCATTAAAGCCCATTGTAATTTCAGGCAGATATTTCCTCACAGCAGCAGCCGCACACCTTTCTTAAACTGCCAAAAAAGCCACATTATTAACCCGAAAGTAAACAAAAATTACACTTCAGATACTCAACTTCCTTGACATGCTTCACGTTTTGAAATTTCACAGATATCTGTTATCGTTCTTCCACAAAACGTTCACATGTAAGAGGTTCATCTCTCATTCAGAACAATGAAGCCTTTGATCTATACATAGC